>NC_071999.2:9480410-9783213 GCF_028885655.2 Pongo abelii
GATAGTAATGGCGAATGGAAAGGAATGCAATGTAATGTGGAATGGAATGGAATGGAACGTGGAATGGAATGTGGATTGGAATGGAATATAATTTGAAAGGAATGAAATGGAATGTGGAATGGAATTGAATGGAATGTGGAATGGAATCTGGAATGGAATATGGAATGGAATGGAATGGAATGGAATGTGGAATCGAATGGAATGCAATGGAATGGAATGGAATGTGGAATGGAAAAGAAGGGTGTGCAGAATGGAAATTGGAATGGAATGGAACGGAATGTTAAATGGAATGGAATGGAAAGTGGAATTGAATGTAATGGAATGTGGAACGGAAATTGGGATGGAATGGAATGGTATTTGGAATTGAATGTGGAATGGAATGCATTGGAACGTGGAACGGATTGTCCAATGGAACCTGGAATGGAAAGTGGAAAGGAATCTGAAATTGAACATGGAATGGATCGTGGAATGGAATGTGGAATGGAATGTGCAATGGAATGGAATGGAATGTGGAATGGAAAGGAATGGAATGGAATGTGGAATGGAATGGAATGGAATGGAATGGAATGCGCAAGAGAATGGAATGAAATGTGGAAGGGAATGGATTCGAATTGAATATGAAATGGAATGGAATGGAATGGAATGTGGAATAGAATGGAATTGAAAGTGGAATGAAATGGAATGGAATTGAATGTGAAATGGATTGGAATGAAACGTGGAATTGAATGGATTGCAATGTGGAATAGAATGGAATGGAATGCATGTGGAAAGGAATGGAAAGGAATGTGTAATGGAATGTGGAATGGAATAGAATGGAAAGAGGAATGGAATGGAATGTGGAATGGAATGTGGAACGGAATGTAGTGGAATATGGAATGGAGTGTGGAATGGAATGGAGTGGAGTGTACAACTGAATGGAAAGGAATGTGGACTGGAATGGAATGGAATGTGGAACGGAAAGTGGAAAGATATGGAGTAGATTGTGTAATGGAATGAGGAATGGAATGGAACGTGTAATGGAAAGTGGAGTGGAACGTAAAATGGAATGTGGAATGGAATGGAATGGAATGAGGAAGGAGAGGGATTGCATGTGGAATGGAATGGAATGGAATGAGGAATAGAATGGAATGGAACGTGGAATGGAACGTAGAATGGAACATGGAATGGAATGTGGAATGTAATGGAATGAAATGTGGAATGGAATGGAACGGAATGGAATGTGGAATGGAATGGAATGGAATGTGTGATGAAATTGAATGGAATGGAGCGGAATTTGAAAAGGAGTGCAAGGGAATTTGAAATGGAATGGAATGGAATGTGGAATGAAAGGGAATGGAATGTGAAGTGGAATGGAATGTGGAATGGAATGGAATGGAATGTTGAATTTAATGCAATGGAATGGAATGTGGAATGGAAAGTGGAATGTAATGGATTGAAATGTGGAACAGAATGAGGAAGGGAATGGAGTGGAACGTGGAATGGAACGTGGAATGGAACATGGAATGGAATGTGGAATGGAATTTAATGAAATGCAGAATGGAATGGAATGGAATGGAATGGAATGTGGAATGGAATGTGGAATGGAATTGAATGGAATGGAATGGAATTTGAAATGGAATGGATTGGAATGTGGAATCGAAATGATAGGATTGTGGAATGGAAAGCACAGAAGTGGAGGGTGGAATGGAATGGAATGTGAAATGGAAGTACAATTGGAAGGTGGAAATCAATGTGTAATGGAATGTGGAAAGGATAGCAGTGGAAAGTGGAATGGAAGGGAAAGTAATTGAATGAGGAATGGAATGTGAAATGAATTGGAAGGGAATGTGGAATGGAATGTGGAATGGCACATGGAATGGATCGTATAATGGAACGTGGAATGGAATGAAATTGAATGGAAAGTTGAATGGAATGGATTGGAAAGTGCAATGGAATGGAATTTTAAATGGAATGCAATGGAATGTGGAATGGAATGGAATGGCATGTGGAATGGAATGGAATGGAATTTGGAATGGAATAGAATAGCGTAGAATGTGGAAGGGAATGGAAAGGAATTTGGAATGGAATGTGGAATAGAATGGAGTTCAAAGCGGAATGGAATGGAGAGGAATGTGGAATGTAATGGATTGGAATGTGGAATGGAATGTGGAATGCAATGGAAAGGAATGTAGAATGTGGAAATTAATGGAATGGAACGTTGAGTGGAACCTGAAAAAGAATGTGGAATGGAATGTGGAATGGAGTGGAATGCAATGTGGAATGGATTGTGGACTTGAATGGAATGGAACGTGGAATAGAACGTGCAATGGAATGGAACGGACGTGGAGTGGAAAGTGGAATGTAATGGAATGGTATGTGTAATGGACTGTGGAATAGAAAGAAATATGGAATGGAATGTGGAATGGAATGTGGAATGGAATGTTGAAAGGAATGGAATGGAATGGAATGTGGAATGGAATGGAGTGGAATGGAATGAAATGGAATGTCGAATGGAATGTAATGGAAAGAAATGGAATGCGTAATGCAATGAAATGGAATGTGGAAAGAAATCGAATGGAATGGAATGTGAAATGGAATGGAATGGAATGTGGAATGGAAAGTGGAATAGAAAGGAATGTGGAATGGAAAGTGGAATTGAATGGAATGAAATGCGGAATGGAATGGAATGGAATGCGGAAAGCAATGGAATGGAATGTAGAATGGAACGGAATGGAATGTGGAATGAAATGCAATTTAAGGTGTAATGGAATATAATGTAACGTGCAGTGGAATGTTGAATGAAACGTGGACTAGAACGTGGAATGGAAAGTGGAATGAAACGTGGAATGGAATGGAATGCAATGTGGATTGGAATGGAAGGGAAGGTGGAATGGAAAGGAATGGAATGGAATGTGGAATGCAATGTGGAATGGAACGGAATGTGGAATGGAAAGGAATGGATTGAAAAGGAATGTGGAATGGAATGAAATTGTATGTGGAATGGAATGGAACCGAATATGGACTGGAAGAGAATGGAATGGAATGGAATGTGAAATGGACTGGAATGGAATGTGAAAAGAAATGGTGTGGAATGTGGCTTGGAATAGAATGGAAAGTGAAAAGGAATGGAATGGAATGTGGAATGGAATGGAAAGGATTGTGGATTGGAAATTAGAATGGAATGTGGAATGGAATGTGAAATGGAATGGAATGCAATGTGTAATGGAATGTGGAAAGGAATGGAAAGGAACGTGGAATGGAACATTGAATGGAACGTGAAAAGGAACGTGGACTGGAACGTGGAATGGAATGGAATGAAATGAGGAATGGATTGGAATCGAAAGTGGAATGGAACGTGGAATGGTAAGTGGAATGGAACGTGGAATGGAACGTGGAATGAAACGTGGAATGGAATGGAATGTAACGTGTAGTGGAACATTGAATGAAACGTGGAATAGAACGTGGCATGGAATGTGGAATGGAATGGAATGCAATGTGAATTGGAATGGAATGCAAAGGAATGGAATGGAATGTGGAATGGAATGGAATGGATTGGAATGGAATGAGGAATGGAATGGAATGGTATGTGGAATGTAACGGAATGGAATATCGATTGGAATACGAAGGAATGGAATGGAATGTGAAATGGAATGTAATATAATGTAGAATGCAATTCAATGGAATTTGGAAGGGAATGGAATGGAATGTGGAATGGAAAGCAAAGGAATGTGGAATGGAAAGTGGAATGGAATGGAACGGAACGTGGAATGGAGTGGAATGGACTGTGGAAAGCAATGGAATGGAATGTGCAATGGAATGGAATGGAAACCAACGAAATGGAATGTTGAATGGAATAGAATGGAATGTGGAAAGAAATGGAATGGAATGTGGAATATAATGGAATGGAATCGAATGGAATGTGGAATGGAATGGAATGGAATGTGGAATGAAATGCGCAATGGAATGGAAATGAATGGAATGGAAAGTGGAAAGGAATGGAACGTGTAATGGAAATGAAAGGAATGTGGAATGGAAAGGAATGGAATACAGAATGGAATGTGGAATGGAATGGAATGGAATGGAGTGTAGAAAGGAATGTGGAATGGAATGGAATGGAATGTGGAATAGAATGTGACATGGAATCGAAAGGAAATTGAAATGGAATGGAATGGATTGTGGAATGGAATGGAATGGAATGGAATATGGAATGGAATGGAATGGAATGGAATGTGGACTGGAATGGAATGGCATGGAATGTGGATTGCAATGGATTGGAATGGAATGGATTGGAATAGAAGGGAATGGAAGGGAAGGGAATGCGGAATGGAATGTGGAATGAATTGGAAAGCAAAGTGGAATGGAATAGAAAGGAATGGAATGTGGAATGGAATGGAATGGAATGTTGAATGGAATGTGGAATGGAATGGAATGGAATGTGAAAAGGAATGGAATGGAATGTGGTATGCAATGGAATGTGAAAAGGAATGGAATGGAATGTGGAATGGAATGGAATGGAATGGAACGTGGAATGGCTCGTGGAATGGAACGTGGAATGGAAAGTGTAAAGGAATGTGTAATCGATCGCGGAATGGACTGTGGAATGGAATGTGGAATGGAATGGAATGGAATCGAATGGAACGTGGAATGGAATGGAATGGAATGGAATGTGGAATGAAATGTGGAATGGAATGGAATGGAATAATAAATGGAATGGAATGGAATGAGGAATGCAATGTGAAATGGAATGGAATGGAATGGAATGGAATGTGAAATGGAACCGAATGGAATGGAATGTGCAATGGAATGGAGTGCCAGTTGTAATGGAATGGAAAGGAATGGAGTGGAAAGTGGAATGGAATGGAATGGAATGTGGAATTGAATACAGAATGGAATGTGGAATGCAATGTGGAATGGAATGGAATGATATGTGGAATGGAAGGTGTAATGGAAAGGAATGGAATGTGAAATTGAATGGAATAGAATGGAATGTGGAATGGAATGAAATGTAATGTGGAACGGACTGGAATGCCATGTGAAATGGAATGGAATGGAATGGCATGTGAAACGGAATGGAATGCAATGGTAAGTGAAATGGAATGGAATGGAAGATGGAATGGAATGGAATGGAGCAGAAAGTGGAATCGAATTCAATGGAATGTGGAATGCAATGCACAATGGAATGGAATGGAAAGTTCAATGTAATGGAATGGAGTGTGGACAGGAATTAAACGGAATGGAATGGAAAGTGCAATGGATTGTAATGGAATGCTGAATGGAATTCAATGGAATTTGGAATGGAATGGAAAGGAATGTTGAACGGAAAGTGGAATGTAATGGAACGGAACGTGTATTGGAAGGGAATGGATTGTGGAATGGAAAGGAATGGAATGGAACGTGGAATGGAATGGAATGGAAAGGAATGGAAGGAGGACTGGAATGGAAAGAATGTGGAAAGGAATGTGGAATGGAATGGAATGGATTGTGGAAAACAATGGAATGGAACGTAATGAAATGTAATGGAATGTGGAATGGAATGGAATGTGGAAGGGAATGTGAAATGGAATGGAAAGGAATGGAATGGAATGTGGAATGGAATGGAATGGAACATGGACTGGAAAGGAAAGGAATGGAATGGAATGTTAAACGGAATGGAAAGGAATGTGGAATGGAATTGAATGGAATGTAGAATGGAAAGAAATGGAATGTAGAATGGAATGTGGTAAGGAATGTGGAAAGGAATGTGGAATGGAAAGGAATGTGGAATGGAAATGAATGGAATGTTTAATGGAATGGATTGGAATACAGAATGGAATGTGGAATGGAATGGAATGGAATGTGAAGTGCAATGTGGTATGTAATGGATAGGAAAGTGGAATGGAATGGAATGGATTGTGGAATGGAATGGAATGGAACGGAATGGAATATGGAAAGGAATGGAATGGAATGGAATGTGGAATGGAATGGAATGGAAAGGAGTGTGGAATGCAATGCATTGGAATGGAATGGAATGGAATCGTATCGAATGGAATGGAAGAGAATGTGGAATGGAATGTGGACTGGAATGGAAAGAATGTAGAACGGAATGGAAAGAATGGAATGTGGAAATGAATGGAATGTAATGTGGAATGGATTGTGAAATGGATTGGAATGGAATGTGAAAAGGAATTAAAAGGAATGTGGAATGGAATGGAATGGAATGTGAAAAGGAACAGACTGGAATGTGGAAAGGAATGGCATGGGATGTGGAATGGAATGGAATGGAAAGTGGAATGGAATGTGGAATTTAATGGAAAGGAACGTGGAATGGATCGTGGAATGGAACGTAGAATAGAAAGAGGAAAGGAACGTGGAATGGAACGTGGAATGGACTGTGGAATGGAATGTGGAATTGATTGGAATGGAATCGAATTGAATGTGGAATGGAATGGAAGGGAATGTGGAAAGGAATGGAATGGAATGTGAAATGGAAGGGAATTTAATGTGTAATGGAAAGTGGAATGGAAATGAATCGAATATGAAACGGAATGGAATGGAATGGGAAATGTAATGTGAAATGGAATGGAATGGAATCAAATGAAATGTGGAATGGAAATTGGAATGGAGTGTGGAATGGAATAGAAAGTAATGTGAAACGGAATGGAATGGAGTGGAATGGAATGTGGAATGGAATGGAATGGGATGTGAAATGGAATGGAATGGAAGGCGGAATGGAATGGAATAGAGTGGAAAGTCGAATGGTATGGAATGGAATGTGGAATTGAATGTAGAATGGAATGTGGAAAGGAATGTGGAATGGAAAGTGGAATGGAATGTGGAATGGAATGGAATGTGGTTTATAATGGAATGCAATGTGCACAGGTATGGAATGGAATGGGATGCAACGTGAAATGGAATTGAATGGAATGTGGAATGGAATTCATTGGAATTTGGAATGGAATGGAATCGAAGGGAATGTGGTATGAAATGGAAAGTAACGTGGATTGGAAAGTGGAATGGAATGTGGAATGGAATGGAATGGACTGAGAAATGGAATGGAATGCAATGGAATGTGGAGTGGAATGCAATGGAATGTGGAATGGAATGGAGTGGAAGTTGGATTGGAATGAAGTGGAAATTGGATTGGAACGGAATGGAATGGAATGGAATGGAATGGAGTGGAATGGAATGCGGAATGGAATGGAATGGAATGCAATGTGTAAAGGAATGTAATGGAAAACAATGGAATGGAATGGAATGTGGAATGAAATGGAATGGAAATTGGAATAGAATGCAACGGAATGTGGAACGGAATGAGGAATGGAAAGGAGTGGAATGCGGAATGGAAAGGAATATAATAGAATGTGGAATGGAATGGAAGGGAATGTGCAATGGAAAGCAGAATAGAATAGATTCGATCAGAAATGGAATGGAATGGAATGAGGAATGGAATGGAATCGGATGTGAAATTGAATGGAATGGGAGGTGGAATGGAATGGAATGGAGTGGAAAGTGCAATGGAATGGAATGGAATGTGGAATGTAATGTAGAATGGAATGTGGAATCGCAAGTGGAATGGAATGAAATGTGGAATGGAATGGAATGGAAAGGAATGGAATAGAATGTGGAATTGAATGGAATGGAAAGTGTAATGGAATGGAATGGAATGTGAAGTGGAATGGAATTTAATGAAATGTGCAATGGAATGGTATGGATTGGAATGTGGAATGGAATGAAATAAAATGGAATGTAGAATGGAGTGGAATGGAATGGAATGTGGAATTCAAAGGAATCGAATGGAGTGGAATGGAAGGGAATGCGGAATGTAATGTGGAATGGAATGGAAAGGAATATGTAATGTAATGGAATGGAAAGGAATGTGTAATGTAATGGAATTGAATGTGGAAAGGAATGGAATGGAATGTGGAATGGAATGGAATGTGAAATGGAATGTGGAATGGAAATTGGATTGGAATGTGGAAAGGAATTGAATGGAATGGAATGGAATGTGGAATGGAATGGAACGGAATGTGGAATGGAAAGTGGAATGCAATGGAACAGAATGGAATGTGGAATGGAATGTGGAATGGAACGTGGAATGGAAATGAAAGGAATGGATCGTGGAATGGAATGCAACGGAATGGAATGTGGAATACAATGTAATGTAATGGAATATGGAATGGAATGGAATGGAATGGAAAGTGGAATGGAATGGAAAGGAATGTGGAATGGAAAATGGAATGGAATGGAACGGAACGTGGAATGGAATGGAGTGGAACTTGGAATGGAATGGAAGAGAACGTGTAATGAATTTGAATGGAATGTGGAATGTGATGGAATTGAAAGTGAAATCCAATGGAATGGAATGTGGAATGGAATGGAATGGCAAGTAATGTGGAATGGAATGTGGAATGGAATGGCATGTAATGTGGAATGGAATGGAATGGAATGTGGAATGGAATGGAATGTTAAATGTCATGGAATGGAATGTAGAATGGTATGTTTAATGGAATGGAATGTGGAATGGAATAAAATGGAATTTGGAATGGAATGTGGAATGGAACGGAATGGAATATAGAATGGAATGGAATGTTGAATGGAATGGAATGGAACGTTGAATGGAATGTGGAATTTAATGTGGAATGGAAGGTGAAATGAAAAGTGCAACGGAATGCGGAATGGAATGTAATGGAATGTGTAATGGAATGTTTAATGTAGTGTGGATTGAAATGGAATGGAATGGAATGTGTAATGGAATGTGGAATGGAATGGAACGGAATGGAATGGAATGTGGAATGGAATGGAATGTAACATGGAATGGAATGTGGAATTGAATGGAATGGAATGTGGAATGGAATGGAATATAACATGGAATGGAATGTGGAATTGAATGGAATGGAATGTGGAATGGAATGGGATATGGAATGGAATAGAATGAAATTTTCAATGGAATTGAATGGAAGGTGGAATGGAATAGAATGGAGCTTGGAATGGAATGTGGAATGGAATGGAATGGAATGGAATTTTGAATGGAATAGAATGGAACGTGTAATGGAAAATGTAATTTAACGTGGAATGGAACGTGAAATGGAACTGGCAATGGAATGCGGAATGGAATGGAATGGAAAGTTGAATGTAATTTGGAATGGAATGGAATGGAATAGAATGTTGAATTAAATGTGGAATGGAATGGAATGGAAAGGAATTTGAAATGAAATGGAATGGAATGCGGAATGGATTGGAACGGAAAGTGGAATGGAAAGGAATCTAATGGAATATGGAATGGATTGGAATTGAATGGGGAATGGAATGGAATGGAATGTGGAATGGAGGAATGGAATGGAATGTGTAATGGAGGAAAGGAATGTAATGTGGAATGGAATGAAAAATGGAGGAATGGAATGGAATGCAGAAACGAATGTGGAATGGAATGGAATGGAATGTGGAAAGAAATGTGGAATGGAATGAAATAGAATGAGGAATGGAAGATGAAATGGAATGGAAAGGAATCTGGAATGCAATGGAATCTAATAGAATGGAAGGTGGAAGAGAATGTGGAATGTAATGGAATGGAATGGAATGGAATGCAGAGTCGAATGTGGAATGTAACGTGGAATGGAAGGGAACAGAAAGTGGGATGGAATGGAAAGGAAAGTGCAATGGAATATAATGGAATTTGGAATGGAACGGAATGCAGTGTGGAATGGAATGGAATGGAAAGTGAAATGTAATTGAGTAGAATGTGGACTGGAAAGTAATTGACTGTGGAATGGAGTATGCAATGGAATGTGGAATGGAACTGAATGGAATGTGGAATGCAATGTGGAATGGAATTGAGTGTAATGAGGAATGGAATGGAATGGAAAGGAATGGAATATGGAATGGAATGGAATGGAAAGGACTGAAATGCAAAATGGATACGCGAATGGAAAAGAATGCAACGCGGAATGGAATGTGGAATGCAATGTGGAATGGAATGCAATGGAATCTGGAATGCAAAGGAATGGTATGTGGAATGGAATGGAATGGAATGTGGAATGGAATGGAATAGAAAGGAATGTGGAAGGGAATGGTATCGAGTGGAATGAGGAAAGGAATGCAATGGAATGTGGAAAGAAACGTGAAATGGGATGGAATGGAATGCAAAGTGAAATGGAATGGAATGGAATGGAATGTGAAATGGAATCGAAAGGAATGTGGAATGGAAAGTGGAATGGAGTGGAATGGAAGATGGAATTGAATGGATCGGAACGCGGAATGGAATGGAATGGAATGGAATGTGTAATGGAACGGAATGGAAAAGAATGGAATGGAATGTGGAATGAAATGCAATGGAATGTGGAATGTATTTGAATGTAACGTGGAGTGGAATGGAATGGAATGTGGAAAGGAAAGGAATGGAAGAACTGGAATGTCGAATGGAAAGTGGAAAGGAAAAGAATGCAACGTCAAATGGAATGTGGAAAGGAATGCAATGGAATGTGGAATTGAAAGGAATGGAATGTGGAATTGTGTGGAATGGAATGTGGAACGGAATGGAATGGAATGGAATGTGGAATGGAATGGAATTGAATGGAATGAGGAATGGAATGGAATGGAGTGTGGAATCGAATACAATGCAATGTGGAATGGAATGTGAAATTGAATGGAATGGAATGGAATGTGAAATGGAATGGAATTAAATTGAATGTGGAATGGCATGGAATAGAATGTGGAATGGAACTTGGAATGGAATGTGGAATGGAATGAAACGGAAGGTGGAGTGTAAAGTGGAATGGAACGTGGAATGGAACGTGGAATGAAGTGGAATGCAATGTGGAATGGAATGGAATGAAAGGTGTAATGGAACAGAATGGAATGTGGGATGGAATGGATTGTAATTGATTGGAAAGTGGAATGTAACGGAATGGAATATTTAATGGAATGGAATGGAATTTGGAATGGAATGTGGAATGGAATGGAATGGAATGTGGAATGGAATGAAATGGAATGTGGAATGCAATGTGGAATGGAATGCAAAGGAAGGTGGTATGGAATGGAAAGGAATGCAGAATGGAATGGAATGGTATGTGGAATGGAATGTGGAATGGAATGGAATGTAATGTGGAATGGATTGTGGAATCGAATGGAATGTGGAATGGATTGTGGAATGGAATGGAATGGATTGTAGAATGGAATGGAATGGAATGGAAAATGGAAGAGAATGGAATGGAATATGGAATGGAATGGAATGCAATGGAACGGAATGTGGAATTGAATGAAATGGAATGGAATGTGGAATGCAATGGAATGGAATGGAATGGAATGGAATGGAAGGGAATGGAGAATGGAATGAGGAATGGAGTGGAAAGGAATGTGGAATGGAATGGAATGGAAAGCAATGTGGAAAGGAATTGAATGGAATGGAATGTGGAATGGAATGGAATGGAATGTGGAATGGAATGTGAAATGGAATTGAGTGGAATGTGAAAAGTAATGGAATAGAATGTGGAATGGAATGGAAAGGAATGTGATATGGAATGGAATGGAATACGGAATGGAATGGGGAATGCAATGGAATGGAAAGTGAAAAGGAACAGAATGGAAGGTGGAATGGAATGGAATTGAATGTGGAATGGAATGTAATGAAATATGGAATGGAATGGAATTTAATGAAGATTTTAACGTGGAATGGAATGGAATGGAATGTGGAATGCAATGTGGAATGGAATTGAATGGAATGTGGAATGGAATGGAATGGAATGTGGAATGGAATGTGAAATGGAATTGAGTGGAATGTGAAAAGGAATGGAATAGAATCTGGAATGGAATGGAAAGGAATTTGATGTGGAATGGAATGGAATATGGAATGGAATGTGGAATGTAATGGAATGGAAAGTGAAAAGGAATGGAATGGACGGTGGAATGGAATGGAACAGAATGTGGAATGGAATGTAATGAAATATGGAATGGAATGGAATTAAATGAAGATTTTAAAGTGGAATGGAATGGAATGGAATGTGGAATGCACAGAAATTGAATGTAGAATGGAATATGCAAGAGAATGTAATGGAATGTGGAATGGAATGTGGTATGGAAAGGAATGGAAGATGAAATGGAATGGAATGGAATGTGGAATGGAATGCAACAGAATGTGGAAAGTAATGGAATGGAATTAAATGGAAATTGAAATAGAATGGAATGGAAATTCGAATGAAATGGAATGTAATGAAATGTGGAATGGAACGGAATGGAAAGTGGAATGGAATGTGGAAAGTAATGAAGTGGAATGTGGAATGGAATCGAGTGGAATGTGGAATGGTATGGAATGGAGAGGAATGTGGAAAGGAATGGAATCGAATGTGGAATGGAAGGTGGAATGTAATGGAACGGAATGTGCAATGGAATGGAATGGAATGTCGAGTGGAATGGAATTGAATGAGGATTCGAAAGTGGAATGGAATGAAATGGAATGTGGAAGGGCATGGAATGGAATGTAGAATTGAATGAGTAATGGAATGTGAAATGGAATTGAATGGAATGTGGATTGGAATGGAATGGAATGTAGATTGTAATGTGGAATGGAATGTGCAATGGAATTTAACGGAATGTGGAATGGAATGGAATGGAAAGTAGAATGGAATGCGCAATGGCATGGAAAGGAATGTGGAATGGAATGTGGTATGGAATGGAATGGAATGTGGAATGGAATGGAATGGAAGGGAATTCAGAATGCAATGTGGAATGGAATGTAACAGAATGTGGAATGGAATGCAATGGAATGGAATGTGAAAAGGAATGGAATGGAATGTGAAATGGAGTGGAATGGAATGTGGAATCGAATTGAATGGAATGTGGAATGGAATGGAATGGCATGTGGAATGGGATGGAATGGAAAATAGAATGGAACAGAACGCAATGGAATGGAATGTGGAATGGAATGGAAAGGAATGGAATGTGGAATGCAAAGTGGAATGGAATGGAAAGGATTGGAATGGAATGTGGTATGGAATGGAATGGAATGGAATAGTATGTGGAATGGTATGGAATGGGATGTGAAATTTAATGGAATGGAATTTGGAAAGCAATGGAATGGAGTGGAAAGTAAATGGAATTTAATAGAATGTGGAATGGAATGCAAAAGGGAATGTGAAAAGGAATGTGGAATGGAATGAGGAATGTAATGGAATGGCAAGGAATGGAATGGAATTGAATGTGGAATGGAATGAAATGGATTGCAGAATGGAATGGAAAGGAAAGGAATATGGAATGGAATGGAAAGGAATATTGAATGGAATGTGCAGAATGGAACGGAATGGAAAGGAATATTGAATGGAATGTGCAGAATGGAATGGAAAGGAATAGAATATGGAATGGAATGGAATGAAATGGAATGGAATGGAATGGAATGGTATGTGGAATGGTATTGAATGGAATGTAGAATGTAATGGAATGGACTGTAGAATGGGAACGTGGAATGAAATGTAATGGAATGTGGAACGGAACTGAATGGAATCTAGAAAGTAACGTGGAATGGAATGTGGAATGGAACTGAATGGAATGTGGAATGGAATGTGGAATGGAATGGAATGGAATGTGGAATTTAATGAAATGGAATGTGTAATGCAATGTGGAATGGAATGCAAAGGAAGGTGGTATGGAATGGAAAGGAATGCAGAATGGCATGGAATGGAATGAGGAATGGAATGTGGAATGGAATGGAATGGAATTTCTAATGGATTGTGGAATGGAATGGAATATGGAATGGATTGTGGAATGGAATGGAATGGATTGTAGAATGGAATGGAATGGAATGGAAAATGGAAGAGAATGGAATGGAATATGGAATGGAATGGAATGCAATGGAACGGAATGTGGAATTGAATGAAATGGAATGGAATGTGGAATGCAATGGAATGGAATGCAATGGAATGAAATGGAAAGGAATGGAGAATGGAATGAGGAATGGAGTGGAAAGAAATGTGGAATGGAATGGAATGGAAAGCAATGTGGAATGGAATTGAATTTAATGGAATGTGGAATGGAAAGGAATGGAATGTGGAATGGAAAGGAATGGAATGTGGAATGGAATGGAATGGAATGTGGAATGGAATGTGAAATGGAATAGAGTGAAATGTGAAAAGGAATGGAATGGAATGTGGAATGGAATGGAAAGGAATGTGATATGGAATGGAATGGAATACGGAATGGAATGTGGAATGGAATGGAATGGAAAGTGAAAAGGAATGGAATGGAAGGTGGAATGGAATGGAATAGAATGTGGAATGGAATGTAATGAAATATGGAATGGAATGGAATTAAATGAAGATTTTCACGTGGAATGGAATGGAATGGAATGTGAAATGGAATGTGGAATGGAATTGAATGGAATGTGGAATGCAAAGAAATTGAATGTAGAATGGAATATGCAATAGAATGTAATGGAATGTGGAATGGAATGTGGTATGGAATGGAATGGAAAATGAAATGGAATGGAATGGAATGTGGAATGGAATGCAACAGAATGTGGAAAGTAATGGAATGGAATTAAATGGCAATTGAAATAGAATGGAATGGAAATTGGAATGAAATGGAATGTAATGAAATGTGGAATGGAACGGAATGGAAAGTGGAATGGAATGTGGAAAGTAATGAAGTGGAATGTGGAAAGGAATCGAGTGGAATGTGGAATGGTATGGAGTGGAGAGGAATGTGGAAAGGAATGGAATCGAATGTGGAATGGAAGGTGGAATGTAATGGAACGGAATGTGCAATGGAATGGAATGGAATGTCGAGTGGAATAGAATTGAATGAGGATTGGAAAGTGGAATGGAATGAAATGGAAAGTGGAAGGGCATGGAATGGAATGTAGAATCGAATGTGGAATGGAATGTGGAATGGAATTGAAAGGAATGTGGATTGGAATGGAATGGAATGTAGATTGTAATGTGGAATGGAATGTGCAATGGAATTTAACGGAATGTGGAAGGGAATGGAATGGAAAGTAGAATGGAATGCGCAATGGCATGGAAAGGAATGTGGAATGGAATGTGATATGGAATGGAATGGAATGTGGAATGGAAAGGAATGGAAGGGAATTCAGAATGCAATGTGGAATGGAATGTAACGGAATGTGGAATGGAATGCAATGGAATGCAATGTGGAAAGGAATGGAATGGAATGTGAAATGGAATGGAATGGAATGTGGAATCGAATTGAATGGAATGTGGAATGGAATGGAATGGCATGTGGAATGGGATGGAATGGAAAGTAGAATGGAATAGAATGCAATGGAATGGAATGTGGAATGGAATGGAATGGAAAGGAATGTGGAATGCAAAGTGGAATGGAATGGAATGGATTGGAATGGAATGTGGTATGGAATGGAATGGAATGGAATGAAATAGTATGTGGAATGGTATGGAATGGGATGTGAAATTTAATGGAATGGAATTTGGAGAGCAATGGAATGGAGTGGAAAGTGAATGGAATTTAATGGAATGTGGAATGGAATGCAGAAGGGAATGTGAAAAGGAATGTGGAATGGAATGAGGAATGTAATGGAATGGCAAGGAATGAAATGGAATTGAATGTGGAATGGAATGGAATGGATTGCAGAATGGAATGGAATGGAAAGGAATATTGAATGGAATGTGCAGAATGGAATGGAAAGGAATAGAATATGGAATGGAATGGAATGAAATGGAATGGAATGGTATGTGGAATGGTACTGAATGGTATGTGGAATGCAATGGAATGGAATGTAGAATGGGAACGTGGAATGAAATGGAATGGAATGTGGAACGGAACTGAATGGAATCTAGAAAGTAACGTGGAATGGAATGTGGAATGGAACTGAATGGAATGTGGAATGGAATCTGGAATGGAATGGAATGGAATGTGGAATGGAATGAAATGGAATGTGGAATGCAATGAGGAATGGAATGCAAAGGAAGTTGGTATGGAATGGAAAGGAATGCAGAATGGAATGGAATGGAATGTGGAATGGAATGTGGAATGAAATGGAATGGAATGTGGAATGGATTGTGGAATGGAATGGAATATGGAATGGATTGTGGAATGGAATGGAATGGATTGTAGAATGGAATGGAATGGAATGGAAAATGGAAGATAATTGAATGGAATAGGGAATTGAATGGAATGCAATGGAACGGAATGTGGAATTGAATGAAATGGAATGGAGTGTGGAATGCAATGGAATGGAATGGAATGGAATGAAATGGAAAGGAATGGAGAATGGAAAGAGGAATGGAGTGGAAAGGAATGTGGAATGGAATGGAATGGAAAGCAATGTGGAATGGAATTGAATTTAATGGAATGTGGAATGGAAAGGAATGGAATGTGGAATGGAAAGGAATGGAATGTGGAATGGAATGGAATGGAATGTGGAATGGAAAGTGAAATGGAATAGAGTGGAATGTGAAAAGGAATGGAATGGAATGTGGAATGGAATGGAAATGAATGTGATATGGAATGGAATGGAATACGGAATGGAATGTGGAATGGAATGGAATGGAAAGTGAAAAGGAATGGAATGGAAGGTGGAATGGAATGGAATAGAATGTGGAATGGAATGTAATGAAATATGGAATGGAATGGAATTAAATGAAGATTTTCACGTGGAATGGAATGGAATGGAATGTGAAATGGAAGGTGGAATGGAATTGAATGGAATGTGGAATGCAAAGAAATTGAATGTAGAATGGAATATGCAATAGAATGTAATGGAATGTAGAATGGAATGTGGTATGGAATGGAATGGAAAATGAAATGGAATGGAATGGAATGTGGAATGGAATGCAACAGAATGTGGAAAGTAATGGAATGGAATTAAATGTCAATTGAAATAGAATGGAATGGAAATTGGAATGAAATGGAATGTAATGAAATGTGGAATGGAACGGAATGGAAAGTGGAATGGAATGTGGAAAGTAATGAAGTGGAATGTGGAATGGAAACGAGTGGAATGTGGAACGGTATGGAATGGAGAGGAATGTGGAAAGGAATGGAACTGAATGTGGAATGGAAGGTGGAATATAATGGAACGGAATGTGCAATGGAATGGAATGGAATGTCGAGTGGAATGGAATTGAAAGTGGATTGGAAAGTGGAATGGAATGAAATGGAATGTGGAAGGGCATGGAATGGAATGTAGAATCGAATGTGGAATGGAATGTGGAATGGAATTGAATGGAATGTGGATTGGAATGGAATGGAATGTAGATTGTAATGTGGAATGGAATGTGCAATGGAATTTAACGGAATGTGGAATGGAATGGAATGGAAAGTAGAATGGAATGTGCAATGGCATGGAAAGGAATGTGGAATGGAATGTGGTATGGAATGGAATGGAATGTGGAATGGAATGGAATGGAAGGGAATTCAGAATGCAATGTGGAATGCAATGTAACGTAATGTGGAATGGAATGCAATGGAATGGAATGTGAAAAGGAATGGAATGGAATGTGAAATGGAATGGAATGGAATGTGGAATCGAATTGAATGGAATGTGGAATGGAATGGAATGGCATGTGGAATGGGATGGAATGGAAAATAGAAAGGAATAGAATTCAATGGAATTGAATTTGGAATGGAATGGAATGGAATGGAATGTGGAATGCAAAGTGGAATGGAATGGAATGGATTGGAATGGAATGTGGTATGGAATGGAATGGAATGGAATGGAATACTATGTGGAATGGTATGGAATGGGATGTGAAATTTAATGGAATGGAATTTGGAAAGCAATGGAATGGAGTGGAAAGTGAATGGAATTTAACGGAATGTGGAATGGAATGCAAAAGGGAATCTGAAAAGGAATGTGGAATGGAATGAGGAATGTAATGGAATGGCAAGGAATGGAATGGAATTGAATGTGGAATGTAATTGAATGGATTGCAGAATGGAATGGAATGGAAAGGAATATTGAATGGAATGTGCAGAATGGAATGGAATGGAATGGAATATGGAATGGAATGGAATGAAATGGAACGGAATGAAATGGAATGGTATGTGGAATGGTATTGAATGGATTGTGGAATGTAATGGAATGGAATGTAGAATGGGAACGTGGAATGAAATGGAATGGAATGTGGAATGGAACTGAATGGAATCTAGAAAGTAACGTGGAATGGAATGTGGAATGGAACTGAATGGAATGTGGAATGGAATGGAATTGAATGTAGAATGGAATCTGGAATGGAATGGAATGGACTGTGGAATGGAATGTGGTATGGAATGGAATGAAATGTGGAATGGAATGTGGTATGGAATGGAATGAAATGTCGAATGGATTGGAATGGAATGGAATGGAAGGGAGTGCACAATGGAATGTGGAGTGTAATTTAAAGGAATGTGGAATGGAATGGAATGGAATGTGGATAGGAATGCCATGTAACGTAGAATGGAATGTGGAATGGAATGTGGAATGGAATGGAATGGAACGTAAAAGGGAACGTGGAATGGAACGTGGAATGCAAAGTGGAATGGAAAGTGGAATGAAATGGAATGCAGCTTGTAATTGAATGTGGAATGAAACGTGGAGTGGAACGTGGAATAGAATGTGGAACGGAATGGAAAGAATGCGGAATGAAATGTAATGGAATGTGGAATGGAATTGAATGGAATGTGGAATGGAAATGAATGGAATGTTGAATGGAAGGGAATGGAATGTGAAATCGAATGGAATGGAAAGTGCAAGGGAAAGGATTGGAATGTGGAATGGAATGGAATGTGGAATGGAATATGGAATGGAATATTGAATGTTATGTGGTACGGAATGCAATGGAATGTTCAATGGAATGTGGAATTGAAAGGAATGGAATTTGCAATGGAATGAAGTATGGAATGGAATGGGATGTGGAATGGCATAAAGAGGAATGTGGAATGGAAGGGAAGGTAATGGGAAATGGAATGAAATGGAATGTTTAATCGAATGTGGAAAGGAATGGAAGGGAATTCGGAGAGGAAAGTGGAACGGAATTGAATGGAATGTGGAATGGAATGTGGAATGGAATGGAATGGAATTTGGAATGGAATGTAGAAAGGAATGGAATGGAATGAGGAATGGAATGTGGAATAGAATGAAATTGAACGTGGAATGTAAAGTGGAATGCAACGTGGAATAGAATGCGGAATGAAATGTAATGCAATGTGGAATGGAATGGAATGGAATGAAAGGTGTAATGGAACGGAATGGAATGTGGAATGGAATGGAATGGAATGGCTTGGAACGTGGAATATAATGGAATGGAATCTGGAAGGGAATGGAATGGAATTTGGAAAGGAATGTGGAATGGAATGGAAGGGAATGTGGAATGGAATGTGGAATGGGACATGGAATGAAATGGAATAGAATGAGGAATGCAATGGAATGGAATGTGGAGTTGAAAGTGGAATGTAATTGTATAGAGTGTGGAATGGAATGTGGCATGCATGGAATGTGCAACGCAATGTAGAATGGAATGTGGAATGGTATGTGGAATGGAATGGAATGGAATGTGGAATGGAATGTTAAATGGAATGTGGAATGGAATGTGGAATGGAATGGAATGGAATGTGGAATGGATTGTAGAATATAATGGAAAGGAAAGTGTAATGGAATGGAATTGAATGGAATGTGGAATGGAATGGAATAGAATTTGGAATGGAATGTAGAATGGAATGGAATGGAATGAGGAATGGAATGTGGAATAGAATGAAATGGAACGTGGAGTGTAAAGTGGAATGCAACGTGGAATAGAATGTGGAATGAAATGGAATGCAATGTGGAATGGAATGGAATGAAAGGTGTAATGGAACGGAATGGAATGGAAAGGAATGTGGAATGGAAAGGAATGGAATGCAATGTGGACTGGAATGGAATGGAATTGAATATGGACTGGAATGAAGTTGAATTCAATGGACTGTGGAATGGAACGGAGTGTGGAATGGCAAGGAATGGAATATGGAATGGAATGGAATGTGGAATGGAAAGGAATGGTATGTTGAATGGAATGTGGAATGGAATGGAATATGGAATGGCATTTAAAATGCAATGGAATGGAATTCGGAATACAATGAAATGGAACTGAATGTGGACTGGAATGGAATGGAAAGTGGAATTCAACGGAATGCAATGGAATGTGGAATGGAAAGGCATGGAATGTGGAATGCATTGGAAAGGAAATTGGAATGGAATGGAATGGAATGGAATGTGGACTGGAATGGAATGGAGTGTGGAATGGAATTGAATGGAATGTGGAATGGCATGGAATGGAATGTAGAATGGAAAGTTGAATGGAATGCAATGGAATGGAATGTGGAATGGAATGGAATATGGAATGGAATGGAACGTGGAATGGAATTGAAAGGAATGTACAAAGTAATGTGGTATGGAGTGAAAGGGAATGTGGAATGGAATGGAATGGAAAGTGGAAAGCAATGCGGAGGGAAATGGAATGGAATGTGGAATGGAATGGAATTGAATGTGGAATGAAATGGAATGGAGCGTGGAATGGAACGTGGCATGGAACGTGCAATGGAACGTGGAATGAAAAGGATTGCGAAATGGAATGGAATGTGGATTGGAATGTGGAATGGAATGAAATGGAATGCAATATGGAATGGAATGTGGAATGTAATGTGGAACAGAATGGAATGTAATGTGGAATCGAATGGAATGGATTGTGGAATGGAATGTGTAATGGAATGGAATGGAATGTCAAATGGAATTTAATGGAATGTGGAATGGAATAGAATCGAATGTGTTATGGAATGGAAAGGAAAGGAATGTGGAATGGAAGGGAATTGATTGTGGAATGGAATGGAATGGAATGTGGAAAAGAACGTGTAAAGGAATGTGGAATGAACTGGAATGGAATAGAATTTGCTACAGAATGGAATGGAATGGAATTTAATGTGGAATTTAATGGAATGTAATGTGGATTGGAATTAAATGGAATGGAATAAAATGTGCAATGGAATGGAATGGAATGTGGAATGCAATGTGGAATGGAATGGAATGGAAAGTGGAATTGAATGTTGAATGGAATGGAATGGAATTTGGAATAGAATCTGGATTGGAATGCAATGGACAAAGGAATGGCATGTGGAATGCAATGGAATGGAATGTGGAATGGAATGCTGAATGGAATGGAATGGAAATTTGAATTTAATGTGGAATGGAATGGAATGGAATATGGAATGGAATGGAATGGAATGTGGAATAGAATGTGGAACGGAATGGAATGCGAAACAGAATGGAATGGAACGTGGAATTCAATGGAAAGGAACGTGGAATACAATGGAATGGAACGCGGAATGGAATGGAACGGAATGTGGACTGGAATGGAATGGAAACTGGAATGGAAAGGAAAGGAATGGAATGTGGAGTGGAATGATGTGGAATGTGGAATGGAATGTGGAATGGAATGGAGTGGAAAGTGAAAAGGAATGTGGAATGGGACGTGGAATGGAATGAAATGGAATGTGGAATGGATTGCGTATTGGAATGCAATGTAATGTGGAATGGAATGGAATGGAATATGGACTGGAATGAGGAATGCAATGGAATGGAAAATAGAATGGAACGGGAAATGGAACGTGGAATGGAAAATGGAGTGGAATGTTTAATGGAATGAAATGGAATGTGGAATGGAATGGAATAGAATGTGCAATGTAATGTAATGGAATGTGGAATGGAATGTTGAATTGAATGGAATGTGGAATGGAAAGTGGAATGCAACCTGGAAAGGAACATGGAACGGAAAGTGGAAGGGAACGTGGAATGGAATGTGGAATGGATCGTGGAGTGGAATGTAATGTGGAATGGAATGTGGAATGCAACGTGGAATGGAATGTGTAATGGAAAGTGGAAGGAAAACTGGAACGGAACGTGGAAAGTAAGGTGAAATGGAATGGAATGGAACGTGGAATGGAAGGGAATGGAATGGAATTTTATGTGTAATGGAATGTAGTGGAATGTGGAATGGAAGGCAATGGAATGGAATGGAATGTGTAATGGACTGGAATGGAATATGGAATGGAATGTGGAAAGGAATACAGAATGCAATGTGGAATGTAAAGGAATGGAGTATGGAATGGAACCTGGAATTGAATAGAATGGAATTTGGAATGGAATGGAAGGGAATGTGGAATGGAACGTGGAATGGAATGGAATGGAACGTGGAATGGAATGGAATGCAATGTGGAATGGAATGGAATGGGATGCGGAATGAAATAGAATGGACCTTGGAGTGGAATGGAATGGAATGTGGAATGGAATGGAATGGAATGGAATGTGGAATGAAATGGAATCGAATCTGGAATGGAATTTGGAATGTAATGGAATGGAATGTGGAATGGAATGAGGAATGGAACGTGGAAAGGAAAGTGGAACAGAAGCTGGAATTAAATGGAATGGAAACTGGAATGGATTGCAATGGAACGTGCAATGGAATTGAACTAAATGTGGAAAGCAATGGAATCGAATGTGCAATGGAATGGAAGTGAATGTGGAATGGAATATTATCTGGAATGGAATGTGGAATGGAATGGAATGGAATGTGGAGTGGAATAGAATGGTATGTGGAATGGAATGTGGAAAGGAATGGAATGGAATGTGGAATGGAATGGAATGGAATGTGGAATGGAACGGAATGTGGAATGGAACGCGGAATGGAATGGAATGGAATGTTGAATGAAATGGAATGGAAAGTGGAATAGAACGTAATGGAATGTGGAGTGGAAAGGAATGGAACGTGGAAAGGAATATGGAACGGAATGGAATGGAATGTGGAATGAAATCTGGAATGGAGTGGAATGCAACGTATAATGGAACCTGGATTGGAACATGGAAGGCAATGTGCAATGGATTGGAATGGAATGTGGAATTGAATTTGAAACGTAATGGACTGGAACGGAATGGAATTGAATGGAATTGAATGGAATGGAATAGAATTGAGTGGAATGGAATGGAATTTGAAATGGAACATGGAATGGATTGGAATGGAATGTGGAATGAAATTGAATGGAATGGAATGGAATTTGAAATTGAATGGAATGGAATGTGGAATAGAAAGGAAAGAAGAGGAAATTGGAATGGAATGGAATGGAATGTGGAATGGAAAGTGGAATGGAATGGAATGGAATATGGAATAAAATGGAATGTAATGGAATTTCGAATGGAATGTGGAATGGATTGCAATAAAATCTGAAATGGAATGTGGAATGGAGCGTGGAAAGTAATGGAATGGAATGTGTAATGGAATTTGGAATAGAACGTGAAATTGAAACTGGAGTGGAAGGTGGAGTGGAATGGAATCGAATGGAAAGTGGAATGGAATGGAATGGAATGTGGAATGGAATGTGGAATGGAAAGTGGAATGGAACGTGGGAAGGAACATGGAATGGAACGTGGAATGGAACGTGGAACGGAATGTCGAATGGAATGTGTAATGGAATGCAATGGAATGTGGAATGGAATGTGGAATGGAAAGTGGAATGGAAGGGGGAAAGGAACATGGAATGGAACGTAGAATGCAACGTGGAATGGAATGTGGAATGGAATGCGGAATGGAATGCAATGAAATTTGAAATGGAATGTCGAATGGAATGGAAGGTGGAATGCAATGTAGAAGGAAATATGCAATGGAATGTGGAATGTAATGGAACGGAATGTGGAAAGGAATACGGAATGGAATGTGGAATGGAATGGAATGGAATGTGCAATGCAATGTGGAGTATAATGGAATATGTAACGGACTGTAGAATGGAATGTGGAATGGAATGTGGAATGCAATGGAGTGGATTCTGGAATGGAATGTGGAATGCAATTGAATGGAATGTGGAATGGAATGGAATGGAATGTGCAATGGAATGTGGAATGGAATGAAATGGAATGTGGAATGGAATGTGGAATGGAATGGAATGGAATATGGAATTTTATGTGGAATGGAAACAAATGGAATGTGGAAAGGAATGCGGGATGGAATGGAATGGAATGTGGAATGGAATGGAATGGAATGTGGAATGGAATGTGGAAGGAATGAAATTTAATGTGGAACGGAATGGAATAGAATATGCAATGGAATGGGATGGAATGTGGAAAGGAATGTGGAATGGAATGAAGAATGGAATCGCATGGAATGTGGAATGGAATTGAATTGAATTTTGAATGGAATGTGGAATGAAAGGGAATGCAAAGTAAAGTGGAATGGAATGCAATGTGTAATGGAATAGAATGGAATGTGGAATGGATTGGAATGGAATCTGGAACGGAATGTGGAATGGATGGTACGGATCTGGAATGGAATGTGGACTGGAATGGAATGTGCAATAGAATGAAACGTGGAATGGAATGGAATGGAAATGAGTTTGATATGGAAGGAAATGTAATGTGGAACGGAATGTGGAATGCAATGGAATGTGGAATACAATGTGGAATGGAAAGGAATGGAATGAAATGGAATGTGGAAAAGTATGGAATTTAATGGAGTGTGGAATGGAATGGAATGGAACGTGGAATGGAACGTTTAGTGGAAAGTGGAAAGGAATGTGGAATTGAATTGAATGGAATGGAATGTGGAAGTGAATGTAAGGAAAGTTAGAAAATATTGTGGAATGGAATGGAAGGGAATTTGGAATGGGATATGGAATGGAATGGAATGGAATGTGGAATGGAATGTAACTGAATTTGGATTGAAATAGAATGAAATTGAATGTGGAATTGAATGGAATGGAATGTGAATTGGAAGGTAATGGAATGTAATGGAATGTGGAATGGAATGGAGTGGAATGGAACTGATGTGGAATGGAATGGAATCGAATGGAATGGAATGTGGAATGAAATGTGGAATGGAATGTAAAATGGAATGGAGTGGAATGTCGAATGGAATGTGGAATGGAATGAAATGGAACATGGAAAGGAATGGAATGGAACGTGGAATGGAATGTGGAATGGAATGGAATGGAATGTGGAATGAAATGAGGAATGGAATGGAATGGAACGTGGAATGGAACCTAGAATGGAACAAAGAATGCAATATACAACGGAATGGAATGGAATGTGGAATGGAATTTGGAATGTAATGTAATCTAAAGAAATGGAATCTGGAAAGCATTGGAATGGAATGTGGAACGGAATTGAATGGAATGGAATGGAATTTGAAATGGAATGTGGAATTGATTGGAATGGAATGTGGAATGGAATTGAACGGAATGGAATGGAAATTGAAATGGAATGGAATGGAATGTGGAATGGAATGGAATGATGAGGAGGGTGGAATGGAATGCAGTGGAATGTGGAATAGAATGTAGAATGGAATGGAGTGGAAAGTGGAATGGAACAGAATGGAAAGCAATTTCGTATGGAATGTGGAATGGATTGCATTGAATTGTGGAATGGATTGTGGAATGAAGCATTGAATGGAATGGAATGGAATGTGTAATGGAACGTGGAATAGATAGTGGAATGGAACGTGGAATGGAAGGTGGAATGGAATGGAATAGAATGGAATGTGGCATGGAATGGAATGGAATGTGGAATAGAATTAAATGTGGAATGGAATAGAATATGAAATGGAATGGAATTCAATGTGGAATGGAATGGAGTGCCATGCGGAATGGAATGGAATTGAGTGGAATGTGGGATGGAATGGAATGGAATGTGGAAAGGAATGTAGAATGGAATATGGAATGGAATGGAGTGGAATGTGGACGGGAATGTGGAATGGAATGGAGTGGAATGAGGAATGGAATGTGGAATGGAATGTGGAATGAAATGAGGAATGGAATGGAATGGAACGTGGAAAGGAACCTAGAATGGAACAAGGAATGCAATATGCAACGGAATGGAATGGAATGTGAAATGGAATTTGGAATGTAACATAATGAAATGGAATGGAATCTGGAATGGATTGGAATGGAATGCGGAACGGAATTGAATGGAATGGAATGGAATTTGAAATGGAATGTGGAATTGATTGGAATGGAATGTGGAATGGAATTGAACAGAATGGAATGGAAATTGAAATGGAATGGAATGGAAAGTGGAATGGAATGGAATGATGAGGAGAGTGTAATGGAATGCAATGGAATGTGGAATAGAATGTGGAATGGAACGTGGAATGGAATGGAGTGGAAAGTGGAATGGAATGGAATGGAATGTGGAAAGAAATGAGGAATGGAATATGGAATGGAATGGAGTGCAATGTGGACGGGAATGTGGAATGGAATGGAGTGGAATGTGGAATGGAATGTGGAATGGAATGGAATGGAATGTGGAATGCAATGCAATTTAACGTTTAATGGAATGTGGAATGGTATGGAATGGAACGTGGAATGGAACGTTTAATGTAAGGTGGAAAGGAAAGTGGAATTATGTGCAATGGAATGTGGAATGAAATGTCGAATGGCATGCAATGGAACATGGAATGGAGCGTGGAATGGAACGTGGAAAGGAACGTGGAATGGAAGGTGGAATGGAACGTGGAAAGGAATGTCCAATGAAATGTGGAATGGAATGCAATGGAATGTGGAATGGATTGTGGAATGGAATGGAATGTGGAATTGAAAGTAAAATGGAATATGGAATGGACTGTGCAATGGAATGGAATGGAATATGGAATGGAATCTGGATTCGAAGGTAATGTAGCATGGAATGTAGAATGGAATGTGGAATGGAATGTGGAACGGAATGTGGAATGGAATGGAATGGAATGTAGAATGGAATATGGAATGGAATGTGAAATGGAATGGAATGGAATGTGCAATGGAATGTTGAATGGAATGGAATGTGGAATGGATTGTTGAATGGAATGTGGAATGGAATGCAGAATGGAATGGAGTGTATTGTGGAATGGAATGTGCAATGCAATGGAATGGAATGTGGAATGGAATGGAATGGAATGCAATGTGGAATGGAATGTGGAATGGAATGGAATAGAATGTGGAATGCAATGCAATTTAACGTTTAATGGAATGTGGAATGCTATGGAATGGAACGTGGAAAGGGACGTTTAATGTAAGGTGGAAAGCAATGTGGAATTATGTGCAATGGAATGTGGAATGAAATGTCGAATGGCATGCAATGGAACATGGAATGGAGCGTGGAATGGAACGTGGAGAGGAACGTGGAATGTAAGGTTAAATGGAACGTGGAAAGGAATGTCGAATGCAATGTGGAATGGAATGCAATGGAATGTGGAATGGATTGTGGAATGGAATGGATTGTGGAATTGAAAGTAAAATTGAATATGGAATGGAATGTGCAATGGAATGTAACGGAATATGGAATGGAAACTGGATTCGAAGGTAATGTAGCATGGAATGTAGAATGGAATGTGGAATGGAATGTGCAACGGAATGTGGAATGGAATGGAATGGAATGTAGAATGGAACATGGAATGGAATGTGAAATGGAATGTGCAATGGAATGTTGAATGGAATGGAATGTGGAATGGATTGTTGCATGGAATGTGGAATGGAATGCGGAATGGAATGGAGTGTATTGTGGAATGTAATGTGCAATGCAATGGAATGGAATGTGGAATGGAATGTGGAATGGAATGGAATGGAATGCAATGTGGAATGGAATGTGGAATGGAATGGAACATAATGTGGAATGCAATGTGGAATGGAATGGAATGGAATGTTGAAAGGAATGTGGAATGAAATGGAGTGGAATGTGGAACGGTATGTGGAATGCAATGGAATGGAATTTGTAAAGGAATCTGGAATGGAATGGAAAGGAATGTGGAATTGAATGGAATGGAATATGGAATGGAATGTGGAATGGAATGTGGAATGCAATGGAAAGAATGTGGAAAAGAATGTGGAATGCAATATGGAATGGAATGCGGAATGGAATGGAATGATATGTGGAATGAAAAGTGGAATTGAATGGAATGGAATGGAATGTGGAATGGATTGGAATGGAATGGAGTGTTGACTGGAATGGAATGGAAGGGAATGTGCAGTGAACTGCGGAATGGAATGGAATGGAAATTGGAATGGAATGTGAAATGGAATGGAAAAGAATGTGGAATGGAAGGTGGAATGGAATGGAGTGGAATATGGAATGGAATGGAATGGAATGTGGAATGGAATGTGGAATGGGATGTGAAATGGGATGTGGAATGGGATATGGAATGAGATGTGTAAAGGAATGGAGTGGAATGTGGAATGGAATGTGGAATGGAATGAAATTGAACGTGGAAAGCAATGGAGTGGAATGTGGAATGGAATGTGGCATGGATTGGAATGGAATGTGGAAAGGAATGTGGAATGGAATGGAATGGAACGTGGATTGGAACGTGGAATGGAATGGAACGTGGATTGGAACGTGGAATGGAAAATGGAACGCAATGTGCAGTGGAATGGAATGGATTGTGGAATGGAATTTGGATTGGAATGGAATCGAATGGATTTTAATGGAATGCGGAATGGAATGAAACGGAATGTTGAATGGGATTGAATGGAATGGAACGGAATGTGGAATGGATTGGAATGAAATCTGGAATGGAATGTGAAATGTAATGGAATGGAATTTGGAATGGAATGTGGAATGGAATGTGGAATCGAATGTGGAAAGGAATGGAATGAAATGTGCAATGGAATGGAATGTGATTTGGAATGGAATGTGGAATTCAATGGAATGAAATGTGAAATGGAATGGAATGTGGACTGGAATGGAAAGGAATGGAATGGAATATGAAATGCAATGGATTGGAATGTGGAAGGGAATTGAATTGAATGTGGAATGTAATGGAAAGAATTGTGGAATGGAATGCGGAATGGAATGGAATGTAGAATGATATGTTTAATGGAATGGAATGGAATGTGGAAAGGAATGTGGTATAGAATTGAATGGAATATGGAAAGGAATGGAATGGGTTGTAGAATGGAATGGAATGGAATAGAATAGAATATGAAATTTTATGGAATGGAATATGGAACGGAATGGAAAGGAATGGAATGTGGAATGGAATGGAATGGAAAGGAATGTGGCACGCAATGGAATCAAATGGAATGGAATGGAATAGAAAGAATGAGGAATGCAAAAGAATCAAATGGAATGGAACGGAATGGAAGGGAATGGAGAATGGAATGTGGAATGGATTCGAAAGAAATGCGGAATGGAATGGAATGGAATGGAATGTGGAATGGAATGGAATGGAATGTGGAATGAAAAGTGGAATGCATTGGAATGGAAAGTGAAAATTAATGGAATGGAATGGATTGTGGAATTGAGTGGAATGGAATGGATTGGAATATGGAATGGAATGGAAAGGAATGGAATGGATTGTGGCATGGAATGTAATGGAATGGAAATAGTAATGCAATGGAATGGAATGGAATGGAAGGGAACGGAGAATGGAATGTGGAATGGAATGCAAAGGAATGTGGAATGGAATGGAATGTGGAATGGAATGTGGAGAGGAATGGAATGTGAAAAAGAATGGAATGAATTGTGGAAAGGAATGGAAAGAAATGTGGAATGGAATGGAATGTGGAATAGAATGTGGAATTTATTGCAATGGAAAGTGAAAATGAATGGCACGGAATGTGGAATGGAGTGGAATGGAATGTGGAATGGAATGGAATGGAATTGAATGAGAATTGGAACGTGGAATGCAATGGAATGGAATGTGGAATGGAATGGAATTTGGAATGGAAATGAATGCAATGTAGTATGGAATGGAATGAAATGTAGAATGGAATGTGGAATGGAATGTGGAATGCAATTGAATGGAATGTGGAATGGAATGTGGAATGGAATTTGGAATGGAAAGTGGAATGGAATGTGGAATGGAATTGGATGGAAGGTGGAATAGAATGGAATGGAATGTAGAATGGAATGTGGAATGGAATGGAATGGAATGTGGTATGGAATGGAATAGAATATGGAATGAATTGGAATGGATTTCAGAATGGAATGGAATGGAATAGAATGGAATATGGAATGGAATGGAGTGGAATATGCAATGGAATGGAATGGAATGAAATGTGGTGTGGAATGGAATGGAAATTAATGAGGAATGCAATGGAATCGAATGGAGAGGAAGCGAATGGATAATGAAATGGGGAATGGAATGCAAAGGAATGTGGAATGGAATGGAATGGAATGTGGAATGGAAAGTGGAATGAAGTGGAATGGAAAATGAAAAGGAATGGAATGGAATGTGGAATGGAATGGAATGGATTGCAGAAATTAATGGAATGGAATGGAAAGGAATATTGAATGGAATGAAATGGAATAGATTGTGGAATGGAATGGAATGGAATGGAATGTGTAATGCCATGTAATGGAATGGAATGGAAGGGAATGGAGAATGGAATGTGGAATGGAATGCAACGGATTGTAGAATGGAATGGAATGTGGAATGGAATGGGATGGAATGTGAAAAGTAATGGAATCTAATGTGGAATGGAATGGAAGGGAATGTGGAAGGGAATGGAATGGAAGGGAATGTGGAAGGGAATGGAATGGAATGGAATGTGGAATTGAATGTGGAATTTAATGGAATGGAAAGTGAAAATGAAAGGCCTGGAATGTAGAACGGAATGGAATGGAATGTCGAATGAAATTGAATGCAATGTGGTATGGAATGTAATGGAATATAGAATGGAATGTGGAGTGGAATGTAGAATGGAATTGAGTGGAATGTGGAATGGAATCTAATGTAATGTAGAATGGAATTTGGAATGGAATATAATGCGGAATGGAATGGAACAGAAGGTGGAATGGAACGTGGAGTGGAACTTGGAATGGAAAGGAATGGAACGTGGAGTGGAAAGTGGAACAGAACGTGGAATCGAAAGTGAAATGGAAAGGAATGCAATGTGGAATGTAATGAAATGGAAGCTGAAATGCAATGGAATGGAAGGTGGAATGTATAGAAATGGAATGTGGAAGTGAATGGAATGGAATGTGGAATGGAATGAGGAATGGAATGAAATGGAAAGTGGAATAGAATGTGAAATGGAAAGGAATGGAACCGAGAATGGAATGTGGAATAGAAAGTGGAATGGCATGTGGAATGTAATTTGGAATTGGATGGAATGGAATGTGGAATGCAATGGAGTGGAATGTGGAATGGAATGGAATGGAGAGCAACGTGGAATGGAATGGAATGGAAAGTAGAATGGAATGTGGAATCGAATGTGGAATGCAACATCGAATGGAATGGAATGTAACGTGGAATGGAATGGAATGTAGTGTGGAATGGAATGCAAAGCAATGTGGAATGGAATGGAATGTAATTAAATGGAAATTGAAATGCAATTGAATGGAACGTAGAATCGAATGGAATGGAATGCGGAATGGAATGGAATAGAATGGAAAGTGGAAGGGAAGGGAATGGAATGTGGAACGGAAAGTGGGATGGAATGCGGAATGCAAAGTAGAAAGGAATGTAGTGGAATGTGGAATGGATTGTTGAATGGAATGGAGTGGAATGTGAAATAGTATGGAATGGAGAGGAATGTGGAAAGGAGTGGAACAGAATGCGGAATAGAATGTGGAATGGAATGGAATGGAATGTGAAATGGAATTAATGGAACGTGGAATGGAACCTGGAAAGGAATGTGGAATGGAATGTGTAATGAATGGAATGGAAAATGGAAACAAAGACGGATGGAATGGAATGGAATGTGGAATGGAATGGAATGGAGTGGAATGTGGAATGGAATGTAGAATGGAATGGAGTGGAATTTGAAATGGAATGTAGAAAGGAATGTGTTATGCAATGTGGAATGGAATGGAATGTGGAATGGAAAGTGGAGTGGAATGCAATGGAATGGAATGGAATGTGGAATGGAATTTGGAATGGAATGTAATGGAACGGATTGGAATGGAATGTGGAATGGAATGGAATTTAAAGAAATGAAATGTGTAATGGAATGACACGGAATGTGGAAAAGAATAGAATGGAATAGAATGTGGAATTGAACGTAATGGAATGGAAAGTAATTCGGAATGGAATCGAATGTAATACGGAATGGAATGGAATGGAATATGGAATGGAATGTGAAAAGGAATAAAATGAGATGCGGAATGGAATGTTGAATGGAATGGAAAGGAATTTGGAATGGAATTTGGAACGGAATGCGGAATGGAATGTGGAATCGAATGTCGAAAGGAAATTAATGCCATGTCTAATATAATGTTGAATGGAGTGTGCAATGGATTAGAATGGAATGTGGAATGGAATGGAATGTAGGGTGAAATGGAATGGAATGGAATGTGCAATGGAATGTGAAATGGAATAGAATGTGGAACAGAATGGAATGTGGAATGGAATGGAATGGAATGTGAATTGCAATGGAAACGAATGGAATGGAATTTGAAATGGAATATGGAATGGAATATGGAATGGAATTGAGTGGAATGTGGAATGGAAAGGAATGGAAAGTCGAATGGAATGTGGAATGGAATGGAATGGAATGTGGAAAGAAATGTGGCATGGAATGTAATGGAATGTGGAATGGAATGGAATGGATTGTGGAATGGAATGGAATGGAATGGAATGGAACGGAATAAGGAATGGAATAGAATGGAATGGAATATAATGTGGAATGGAAAGGAATGCAATCTAATGTGAAATTCAACGGAAAGGAAGGGAACGGAATGGAATGGAATGGAATGGAATTCAACGGACGGGAACACGGAATGGAATGTAAAGTTATGTGGAATTGAAAGTGGAATGGAATGCAAAGGAATGGGAAAACGAATGGAATTGAATGTGGAATGGAATAGAATGGAATGTGGAATGGAATGGAATGGAATGTGGAATGGAATGTAAAATGGAATAGAATGTGGAATGGAATGGAATGGAATGTGGAATGGAATGGAATGGAATGTGGAATGGAATGGAATGGAAAGTGGAAAGGAATGGAAACGAATGGATTGCAATTTGAAATGGAATGGAATGAAAGGGAATGGAATGTGGAATGGAATGGAGTGGATTGCAGAATATAATGGAAGGGAATGGAATCTGGAATGGAATGGAATGGAATTTAATGGAATGGAATCTGGAATGGAATCGAATGGAATTGAATGGAGTGGAATGGAATGTGGAATGGAATGGAATGGAATGGAATGTGGAATTTAATGTAATGGAATGGAATTGAATGCAACGTGGAATGGAATGGACTGGAATACGGAATGCAATATGAAATGGAAAGCAATGGAACGTGGAATGGAATGGAAGGCAATGTGGAATGGAATGTGGAATGGAATGGAAAGGAATATGAAACGGAATGCAATCGAATGTGGAATGGAATGGAAGGAGGAATGGAAAGTAATGGAATGTGTAACGGAATGGAATGGAAAGGAATGCATTGGAATGTGGTATGGAATGGAATGGAATGTTGAATGGAATGGAAGGGAATTTGGAAAGGAATGGAATGGAAAGGAAGGGAATATGGAATGGAATGCAATGGAATGCAATGTGGAATGGAATGGAATGGAACAGAATGTGGAATGGAATGCAATGGAATGGAATTAAATGGAATATGGAATGGAATGTGGAATGGAATGGAATATGGAATGGAATGGAATATGGAATGGAATGGAATATAGAATGGAATGGAATGCATTGTGGAATCTAATGGAATGAAATGGAATGGAACGTGGAATGGAATGTGGAAAGGAATGGAATGGAATACAATGGTATGGAATGTGGAATGGAATGGAATGGAATATGGAATTGGATGGTATGGAATGTGGAATGGAATGGAATGGAATATGAAATGGACTGGAATGGATTGTGGAATCTAATGGAATGGAATGGAATGGAACTTGGAATGGAACGTGGAAAGGAATGGAATGAAATAGAATGGAATGGAATGTGGAATGGAATGGAATGGAATGTGGAATTGAATGTTATCTCTAATGGAAAGTGGAATGGAATGGAATGGAATGTGGAATGGAATGAAATGGAATTTAATGTGGAATGGAATGTGGAATGGAATAGAATAGAATGTGGAAAGGAATGTGGAATTGAATGGAATGGAATGTGGACTTTAAAGGAATGGATTGTGGAATGGAATGGAATGGAGTGTGGAATGGAAAGCAGAATTAAATGGAATGGAATGTGAAATCGAAAGGAATGTAATGTGGAATGGAACGTGGAAATTAATGGAATGGAATGTGGAAGGGAAAGTGGAATGGAATGTGGAATGAGACGTGGAATGGAATGGAATATGGAAAGGAATTTGGAATGGAATGAGGAAAGGAATGGAATGGCATGTAGAATGGAATGTGGAATGGAATGGAATGGAATGTGGAATGGAATGTGGAATTAAATGAGGAAAGGAAAGTGGTATGGAATTGAATGTGGAATGGAATGTAAATTGGAATGAAATGGAATGGTATGTGGAAAGGAATGGAATGGAATTTGGAATGGAATGGAATGGAATGGAATGTGGAATGGAATGGAAATTGGAAAGGAATGGAACGTGGAATGGAATGTGGAATGGAAGGGAATGGAATGTGGAATGAAATGTGGAATGGAATGAGGAATAGAAAGTGGAATAGACCGTTGAGTAGAACGTGGAATGGAACGTGGAATGGAATGTGGAATAGAAAGGAAAGGAATATGGAACGGGATGGAATGGAATGTTATGTGAAATGAAATGGAATGGAAAGCAGATTTGAATGGAATGGAATGTGGAATGGAATGTAATGAAATGTGGAATAGAATGTCAACTGGAATGTGGAATGGAATGGAATGGAATGAAATGGAATGTGGAATGCAATGTGGAATGGAATGGAATGGAATGTGGCATGGAAAGGAATGGAAACTGGAATGGAATGGAATCGAATGGAATGTGGAATTGAATGGAATGGAATGGGAAAAGGAATGGAATGTGGAATGTAATGTAATGTTGAATGTAATGGAGTGGAATGTGAAATGCAATGGAATGGCATGTGCAATGCAATGGAATGGAAAGCGGAATGGAATGTGAAAGGAATGGAATGGAATGGAATAAAATGTGGAATGGAACGTGGAATTGAACGTGGAATGGAACGTGGAATGGAACGTGGAAAGGAATGTGGAATGGAAGGAAATTGAATGGAATGGAATGTGGAATGCAATGTGGAATGGAATGGGATTGAATGTGGAATGAAATGTGGAATGGAATTTGCAATGGAATGTAGAGTGGAAAGGAATGGAATATGTAATAGAATGTTGAATGGAATGTGTAATGGATCGTGGAGTGGATCATGGAATGGAATGTGGAATGGAATGGAATGGAATGTGAAATTTCATGGAATGCAATGTGGAATGGAACGTGGAACGGAATGGAATTTAATGGAATGTGGAATGGAATGGAAAGTAGAATGGAATGGAATGTGGAATGGAAGGGAATGGAATGTGGAATTTAATGTGGAAGGCAATGAGGAATGGAAAGTGGAATGGACCGTTGAGTAGAACGTTGAATGGAACATGTAATTGAATGTGGAATAGAAAGGAGTGGAATATGGAATGGAATGGTAAGTGAAATGAAATGGAATGGAAAGTGTATTTGAATGGAATGGAATGTGGAATGGAATGGAATGATATGTGGAGTAGAATGTCGAATGGAATGGGAATGGAACAGAATGGAATGAAATGGAATGTGGAATGCAATATGGAATGGAATGGAATGGAATGTGGAATGGAAAGGAATGGAAACTTTAATGGAATGGAATCGAATGGAATGGAATGGGGAAAGGAATGGAATGTGGAATGTAATGTAATGTTGAATGCAATGGAATGGAATGTGAAATGGAGTGGAATGCAACGTGTAATGCAATGGAATGGAAAGAGGAATGGAAAGTGAAAGGAATGGAATTGAATGGAATGAAATGTGGAAAGGAAAGGGGAATGGAACGTGGAATGGAAAGTGGAATGGAATGTGGAATGGATGGGAAAGGAATGGAATGGTATGTGGAATGGAATGTGGAATGGAATGGGATTGAATGTGGAATGGAATGTGGAACAGAATTTGCAATGGAATGTAGAGTGGAATGGAGTGGAATATGTAATCGAATGTGGAATGGAATGTGTAATGGATCGTGGAGTGGATCATGGAATGGAATGTGGAATGGAACGTGGAATTGAAAGTGGAATTGAATGCAATGGAACGTGGAATTAAACATTGAATAGAATATGAAATGGAATGGAATGGAATGTGGAATGGAATGGAAACGAAAGGACTGTGGATTGGAATGTAATGGAATGGAATGTGAAATAGAATGTGGACTTGAAAGGAATGGAATGGAATCGAAAGTGGAATTGAATGGAATCAAACGTGGAATTGAATGGAATGCAATTTGGACTTGAATGGAATGGAATAGAATGGAATGTGGAATTGAATGTAATCGAATGTGAAATTGAATGGAATGGAGTGTGGATTAGAACGGAATGGAATGTGGAATAGAATGTGGAATGGAATGTGCAAAGGAATGAAGTGTAAGGTGGAACTGAATGTGTAATGGAAATTAGTGGAATGAGGAATGCTATGGAATGGAGAAGAATACGGAAAGGAATGGAATGGAATGTGTAATGGAAAGTGGAATTTAATGGAATGGAATGTGGAATGGAATAGGGAATAGAATTTATTGGAGCTTGGAATGCAATGTGGAATGGAACGTGGAATGAAATGCGCAATGAATGAAATGGAATATGGAAAGAAATGTGGAATGGAATGGAATGGAATGGAATGTCCAATGGAATGGAATGGAGTGGAATGTGGAATGCAATGTAGAATGGAATGTGGAATGCAATGTGGAATCGAATGGAATCTGGAATGGAAAGTGGAGTAAAATGGAATGGAATGGAATGGAATGTGGAATGAAATTAGGAACAGAATAGAATGGAATGGAATGGAATGTGGAATGGAATGGAAAGGAAATGAATGGGATGGAAAGTGGAATGGAATGCAATGCAATGTGGAATGGAATGGAATGGACTGCAATGTGGAAAGGAAAGGAATTGAAAGGAATGCAAAGTGCAAAGGAATGGATTGTAATGTGGAAAATTATGTGGAATGGAATGGAATGGAATGTGGAAAGGAAATGAATGGAATGTGGAAAGGAATGGACTGGAATGTGGAATGGAACGTGGAATGGAATGGAATGGAATGTGGAAAGGAACGGAATGGATTCTGGAATGGAACGGAATGGAATGTTGAATGGAATGGAATGGAATGAGGAATGGAATGGAATTGAATGGAATGTGGACTGGAATGGAATGGAATGTGGTATGGAATGTGGAAAGCAATGGAAGGGAATGGAACGTGGAATGGAATGGAATGCATTGTGGAATGGAATGGAATGGAATGCGGAACAGAATGGAGTGGAATGTGCAACGGAACATGAAATGGAATGTAATGGCATGTGTAAAGGAATGAAATGGAATGCGGACTGGAATGGAGTGGAATGTGGAATATAAAGAGGAATGGAATGGAATGGAATATGGAATGGAATGGAATGGAATTGAATGGAATTTGGAATGGAATGTAACGGAGTGGAATGTGGAATGGAATGGAATGGAATGTGGAATGGAAGGTAGAATGGAATGTGGAATGCAATGTGGAATGTAATTTGGAATATAAAGCAATGGCATATGAAATATATTGGAATTGAATGTGAGTTGGAAAGGAATGGAATTTAATGGAAAGTGAAATGGAATGGAATGTGCAGTGGAATTCAATGGAATTTGGAATGCAATGGACTAGAACATGGAATGGAAAGGAAAGGAATGTAAAATGGAAAGGAATGTAAAGTGGAATAGAATGGAATCGACAGTGGAATGGAATGGAATGGATTACGGAATGTAATTGAATGGAATGGAATGTGGAATGGAATGCAATGGAAACGAATGGAATGGAATGCGGAATAAAATGCATTGGAATGTGGAATGGAATGGAATGGAACATGGTATGGAAAGAAATGGAATGTGGAAAGCAATGTGGAATGAAAAGGAATGGAACATGGAATGGAATGTGGAATTAAATGGAATGGAATGTGGAATGCAAAGGAATGGAATGTGGAATGGATCAGAATGGACTATGGAAAGGAATGGAATGTGGAATGGAATGGGATGGAGTGGAATGTGGAAAGGAAAGTAATGTAATTGAATGGAATGGAATGGAATGTGGAATGGAATGGAATTGAATGTGGAAGGGAATAGAATGGAATTTGGAATGGAATGGAATGGAAAGGAATGGAATGTGAAATGGAATGTGGAATGGAAAGAAATGGAACGTGTAATGGAAAGTGGAATGGAATGTGAAATTGAATGGAATGGAATGGAATGTGGAATGCAAAGTGAAATAGAATGGAATGGAATGTGAGAAGGAATGGAATGGAATGTGGAATGGAAGGGAATGCAATGCAAAAAGGAATGGAATAGAATGTGGAAAGTTTGGAATGGAATAGAAAGTGGAATGGAATGGAATTCAGTCAGGAATGGAACGTGGAATGGAAAGGAAAGGAATGTAGAATGGAAATGAATGGAAAGTGGAAAGGAATGAAAGGGAATGTAGAATGGAATGTGGAATGGAATGTGGAATGGAATTGAATAGAATGTGGAATGGAATGGAACGAAATGTAGAATGGATTGTGGAATGGAATGTTGTATGGAATGGAATGGAATTTGGAATGGAATGGAATGCAATAGAATGTTTAATGGAATGGAAAGGAGTTTAATGGAATGGAATGGAATGGAATGGAATGGAATGGAATGGAACGGAATGGAATGGAAGGGAATGCGGAATGGAAAGTGGAATGTAATGGAAATGAATTTGGAATGGAATGGAATGGAATGGAATGTGGAATGGAATGGAATTGAATGTGGAATGGAATGTGGAATGGAATGGAAGGGAATGTGAAAAGTAATGGAAGGGAATGTGGAATGGAAACTGGAATGGAATGGAATGGAACGTGGAAGAGAACATGGAATGAAATGTGGAATGGAATGGAATGGAATGGAATATGGAAAGTAATGTGGAATGGAATTGAAAGGAATGCGAAAAGGAATGGAATGGAAGGTGGAATGAAATGGAATGGAATGTGGAATGGAATGGAATGGAATTTAAAATGGAATGGAATGGAATGTGGAATGGAATGGAAAGGAACGTGGAATGGAACGGGGTATAAAACGTGGAATGGAATGGAAAGGAATGTGGAATGGAATGGAACGGAATGTGGAATGGAACGGAATGTTATGGAATGGACTTTGAAATGGAATGGAATGGAATGGAATGGAATGTGGAATGGAATGGAGTGCATTGATGAATGGAAGGGAAAGGAAGGGAATGTGGAATGGAAAGTAATGGAAAGGAATGGAAAGGAATTGAATGGAATGTGGAATGGAATGGAATGGAATGTGGAGTGGAATGTGGAATGGAATGGAATGGAATATGGAACGGATTTTGGAATATAATTGAATGGAATGTGAAACGGAATGGAAAGGAATATGGATTGCAATGAGAAATGGAAATGAATGGAATGTGGAATGGAATGCAATGCAAAGTGGAATGGAATGTGGAAAGGAATGGAGTGGAATATGAAATGGAGTGGAATGGAATGTGGAATGGAATGGTATGAAATGGAATGAGGAATGGAGAGGGATGGATTTTGGAAAGGAATGTAATGGAATGGAATGTGGAATGGAATGGTATGTAATGGAATTGATTGGAATGTGGTATGGACTGGAATTGAATGTGTAATGGAATGGAATGGAATTTGTAATGGAATGGAATGGAATGTGGATTTGAATGGAATGGAGTGGAATGGAATGTGGAATGGAATGGAAACGAATGTGGAATGTAAAATGGAAGGGAATGGAATGGTATGTGATATGGAATGGAAAGAAATCTGGAATGGAATGGAGTGTAATTGAATGTGGAATGGAATGCAATGGAATAAAATGTGGAATGGAATGGAAAGGAATGGAACAGAATGGGATATGGAATGGAATGGAAGGGAATGTGAAATGGAATGGAATGGAATGTGGAATGGAATGGAATGGAATGTGGAATGGAATGGAATGGAATACGGAATGGAAATTGGAATGGAATGGAAAGGAATGAATGGAATTGAATGTGGAATTGAATGTAGAATGCAATGCAAAGGAATGTGAAATGTCATGGAAAGGAATCTTGAATGGAATGGAATGGAATGGAATGTGGAGTGGAATGGAATGTAGTGGAAGGTGGAATAGAATGGAATGGAACTTGAAATGGAATGGAATGGAATGTGTAATGGAATTTGGAATGGAATGGAGTGGATTGAGGAATGGAACGGAATGGAATGGAATGTGGAATGGAATGGAAAGGAATGGAATGGAATGTAGAATGAAACGTGGAATCGAACGTGGAGTGGAACGTGGAAGGGAACGTGGAATGGACCGTGGAAAGGAATGTGGAATGCAACGTTGAAGGGAACGTGGAATGGAAAGTGGAATGGAACATAAAATTGAACATGGAATGGAAGGTAATGGAACGTGGAGTGGAAAGTGGAATGGAACGTGGAGTGGAAAATGGAATGGAAAGTGGAATGGAACGTAGAATGGAATGGAATGGAATGTGGAATGGGATGGAATGGAAAGTGGAATGGAGTGGAATTGAATGTGTAATGGAATGGAATGGAATATGAAATGTAATGGAATGGAATATGGAATATAATGGAATGGAATGTGGAATGGAATGGAATGGAACTTGGAATGGAATGTGGAATGCAATGGCTTGAAATGTGGAATGGAATGTGGAATGGAATGGAATGGAAAGTGGAAGGTAATGTGTAATGAAACGTGGAATAGAATGGAATGGAAGGTGGAATAAAATGGAATGGAATATGGAATTCTATGCAACGGAATGTGGAACGGAATGGAAGGGAATGTTGTTTGGAATTGAATGGAGTGGAATCTGGAATGGAACGGAATGGAATGTGGCAAGGATTGTGGAATTGAATGTGGAAATGAATGAAGTGGAAGGTGGAATGGAATGTTGAATGCAATGGAGTGGAATGTGGAATGGTATGGAATGGAGAGTACTGTGGAAAGGAATGCAATGGAATGTGCAATGGAATGTGGAACGGAAAAGAATCGAATGTGGAGTGGAATGGAATGGAATGAGGAAAGGAACGTGGAATTGAATGAGGAATGGAATGGAATGGAATGTGGAATGGAATGGAAAGGAGGGCAATGTGGAATGGAAGGGTGTGGGATGTGGAATGGAATGGAATGGAATGGAATGTGGAATGGAATGGAATGGAGTGGAATGTGGAATGGAATTGAATGTAATGAGGAATGGAATGTGGAATGGAATGGAGTGGAATGCGGAATGCAAGGGAATGGAATGGAATGGAGTGTGGAATGGAACGTGAAATGGAATGGAATCGAACATGCATTGGAATGGAATGGAATGGAATGGAATGTGGAATTGAATGGAATTGAATGTGAAAAGGAATGGAATGGAAAGCAACGGAATGTAGAAAGGAATGTGGAATGGAATGTGGAATGGAAAGGAATGGAATGGAATGCAATGCAGAATGGAATGGATTGGAACGGAATGTGAAATGGAATGGAATGGAATGTAATGGAATGGAATGGAATGGAATGGAATATGGAATGTAAAGCAATGGAATGTGGAGTGGAATGGATTGGAATGTGGAATGGAATGGAATGGAATGGAATGTGAAATGTAAAGGAAAGGAAGGTGGACTGGAATGGAATGGAATATAGACTGGAATGGAATGGAATGGAATGTGAAATGGAATGGAATGTGGAATGGAATTGAATGGAATAAGGAATGCAACGGAATGGAATGCAGAATGGAATGTCAAAAGGAATGGAGAGGAATGTGTAATGGAATTTGGATTGGAATGTGGAATGGAATGGAAAGAAACGTGGAATGGAACGTGGAATGGAACGTGGAGTGGAATGGAATGGAATGTGGAATGGAATGGAATGGAAGGGAATGTGGAATGGAAGGGAATTGAACGTGGAATGGAATGTAATGGAATGTAATGGAAAGTGGAATGGAATGTGCATTGGAATGGAATGGAATGGAACGTGAAATGGAATATGAAATTGAACAGAATGAAATGTGGAATGGAACGTGGAAAGGAACGTGGAAAGGATCGTGGAAAGAAATGTGGAATGGAACGTGGAAAGGAATGGAATACAATGTGGCATGAAATGGAATGCAATGTGGAACAGAATGGAATGGAATGTGGAATGGAACGGATTGGAATGTGAAATGGAATGTGGAGTGGAATGGAATGGAACGTGGAATGGAACGTGGAATGGAAAGTGGAAAGGAATGGAATGTAATGAGGAATGAATGCAATGCAATATGGAATAGAATTTAATGGAATGTGGAAAGGAATGGAATGGAATATGAAATGGAATGTAGAATGGAATGGAATGGAATTTGTAATGGAATGAGTAATGGAATGGAATGGGAAGTTAAAAGGAATGGAATGGAATGTGGAATGGAATGGAATGGAAGGTGGAATGGAATGTGGAATGGAATTTGTGATGAAATTGAATGGAACGTGGGATGGAATGGAATGCAACGTGGAATGGAATGTGTAATGGAATGCTAAGGAATTTGGAATGTAATGTGTGATGGAATTGAATGGAATGTGGAATGGAATAGAATGGAATTTGAAATGTTATGTGTGATGGAAGGCAATGGAATGCGGAATAGAATGGAACGGAAAGTGGAATGGAATGGAATGGATTGTTGAATAGAATGTGGAATGGAATTGAATGGAAAGGAATGTGGAATGGAATGTGGAATGCAATGTATTGGAATGTGGAGTGGAATGCAATGTATTCGAAAGTGGAATGGAATGGAATTGAACGTGGAATGCAATGTGGAAGGGAATGGAATGGAATGTAGAATGGAATAGAATAGAATGTGGAATGGAATGCAATGGAAAGTGGAATGGAATTGAATGGAACGTGGAATGGAAAGTGGTATGCAATGGAATGGAATGTGGAATGGAATGTGGAATAGAAAGTGGAATGGAAAGTGGAATGGAAAGTGGAATGGAACGTGGAATGGAATGGAAGGGAATGCAATGTGGATTGGAAACGAGTGGAATGTGCAATTGAAAGTGAAATGCAATGGAATAGAATGTGGATTGGAATGGAATGGAATGTGGAATGGAATGCAATGCAATGTGGTATGCAAAGTGTAATGGAATGGATTGGAATGTATAATGGAATATGGAATGAAATGGAATGGAATGTGGAATGGAACGTGGAATGTAAAATGGAGTGGAAAGTAGAATGGAACGGGGAATGGCACGTGAAATAGAATGTGGAATGGTATGTGGAATGGAAGGGAATGGAATGGAATGGAATGTGGAATGGAATGGAATGGAAGGTGGAACGGAATGAAATGGAATGTGGAACTGAATGGAATGGAACGGAATGTGGAAATGAATGCGGATTGGAATGCAATGGAATGTGGAATGGAATGAAATGGATTGAAGTACGGAATCTGGAATAGGATGTGGAATTGAATGGAATGGAATGTGGATTGGAATGGAATGGAATGTGTAAGGAATGGAAGGGAATGTGGAATGGAATGTGGAATGGAGTGTAGAATGGAATGGAATGCAATGGGAAATGGCATGAGGAATGGAATGGAATATGGAATGGAATGGAATGGAATGTGGAATGGAATGAAATGGATTGTGGAATGGAATGTGTAATGGAATGTGGAATGGAATGTAATGGAACGTGGAATCGAATGTGGAATGGAATGGAATGGAATGTGGTATGGAAGGTTAAGAGTGGAATGGAATGGAATGGAATGTGAAATAGAATGGAATGGAATCTGGATTGGAAAGGAACGGAATGTGGTATGCAATTGAAGGGAATGTGGAATGGAATGTGGAATGGAATGTAGAATGGAATGGAATGCAATGTGGAATGGCATGAGGAAAAGAATGCAATGTGGAATGGAACGGAGTGGAATGTTGAATGTAAGGGAATGGAATGGAATTTGGAATGGAACTTGGAATATGATGGAATGGAACAGAGAATAGAATGGGAAATTGAATGGAAGGGAACGTGGAATGGAACGTGGAATGGAATTTAATGGAACGTGGAATGGAACGTAGAATGGGATGCAATTGAAAGTGGAAGGCAACGTGGAATGAACTGGAATGGAATGTTGAATGGAACGTGGAATGGAATATGGAATGTGCAATGTAATGGAATGGAATGTGGAATGGAATGTAGAATGGAATGGAATGGGATGTGGAATGGAATGTGGAATGGAATAGCATGAAATGTGGAAAGGAAAGTGGAATGGAATGGAAAGCAATGTGGAATGGAATGTTGAATGGAAAGGAATGGAATGAAAAGGAAAGTGGAATGGAATGTAATGAAATGTGGAATGCAAAAGAATGGAACGTGTAATGTAATGTAATGGAATTGGATGGAATGGAAAGTGAAATGAAATGCAATGGAAAATGGATTGGAATTTAATGCAATGTGGAATGGAAATAAACGGAATGTGGAATGGAACATAGAATGGAATGGAAAGCATTGTAGAATGGAATGTGGAATGGAATTTAAAGGAATGTGGAATGGAATGTAGAATGGAATGGAATGCATTGCTGAATGGAAAGTGGAATGTAGTGGAATAGAAAGAGGAATGTAACATGGAATAGAATTGAATGGAATGTGGGATGGAATAGAATGGAATGGAATGTGGGACGGGATGGAATGGAATGGAATATGGACTGGAATGCAATGGAATGGAATGGAAAGTTTAATGGAATGTGGAATGGAATGGAATGGAATATGGAATGGAATGTAGAATGGAATGGAGTAGAATTGAATGTGGAATGCAATGTGGAATTGAATGGAATGGAATGTGGTATGGAATGGAATGGAAATTGGAATGGAATGGAATGGAACATGGAACGGAATGGAATTGTACATGGAATGGAATGGAAAGCAAGGGTTTGGAATGGAATGGAATGAGGAATGGAATGGAATGTGGAATGGAATGGAATGGAATGTGGAATGGAATGGAATGCAATCTGGAATGGAATGGAATGGAATGTGGAATGGAATGGAATGGAATGGAATGTGGAACGGAATGGAATGGAATGGAAGGTGGAATGGAATAGAGTTGAATTTGTGAAGGAAAGAAATGTAATATGGAATGGAATGTGGAATGGAATGGAATGGTATGGAATGGAATGGAATGTGGAATGGAATGGAATCGAATGTGGAATGCAATGGAATAGAATGTGGAAAGGAATGGAAGGGAATGTGGAATGGAATGGAAGTGAATGCGGAATGGAAAGGAATGGAATGGAAAGAAATGTGGAATGAAATGGCATGGAAAGTGGAAAGGAATGGTATGTAATGTGGAAAGGTATGGAATGGAATGTGCAATGCTATGTGGAATGGAACGGAAAGGAATGGAATGGAAATGTATATGGAATGGAATGGAAGGGAATGTGGAATGGAATGGAAGGGAATGCGGAATGGAATGTAAAGGAATATGGAATGGAGTGGAATGGAATGTGGAATGAAATCGAATGGAATGGAATGTGGAATGCAATGTAGTAGGGATTGTGTTATGTAATGGAATGGAACGTGGAATGGAATGTGGCATGGAAAGGAATAGAACGTGGAATGGAATTTGAAATGGAAAGGAACGGAATGTGGAATGGAACATGGAATGTGGAATGGAATGTGGAAAGGAATGGAACAGAATGTGGAATGGAATGTGGAAGGGAATGCAAGGGAAGGTGGAATTAAATACAGTGGAATGTGGAATGGAATGTGGAATGGAATGGAATGGAACGTGGGATAGAACGTAGAATGGAAAGTGGAATGGAACGTGGAGTGGAACGTGGAATGGAAAGTGGAATGGAACATGGAATGGAACGTAGAATGGAAAGTGTAATGTGGAATGAAATGGAATAGAATGTGGAATGGAATGGAATGTGGAAAGGAATGGGATGGAATGGAATGAGGAATGGAATGGAAGCGAATATGGAATGGAATGGAATAGAATGGCATGGAAAATGGAATGGAATGGAATGGAATGTGGAAAAGAATGGAATGGAATGTGCAATGCAATGTGGAATGCAACGGAATGGAATGGAATGTAATGGAATGTGGAATGGAATGGAATGGAATGTGGAATGGAATGCAAAGTAATATGGAATGGAATGTGGAATGGAATGCGTGGGAAGGTGGGATGGAATACTATGAAATGTGGAATGAAATGCGGAATGGATTGGAATGGAATGTGGGATAGAACGTAGAATGGAATGGAATGGAATGTGGAGTGGAATGGAAAGGAATGCGGAATGCAATGGAATGGAATAAAGAATGCAATGCAATGGAATGGAATGTGGACTGGAATGTATTAGAATGGAATGGAATTTGGAATGAAATGGAATGGAAAGTGGAATGGAATGTGCAATGGCATGGAAAGGAATGTGGAATGGAATAGAATGGAATGTGTAATGGAAGGGAATGGAATGGAAATTGTAATAGAAAGTTGCATGGAATTGAATGGAATTTGGAACAGAATGGAATGAGGAATGGAATGGAACGGAATGTGGAATGAAATGGAATGTAGAATCGAATGGAATGTAATTGGTAATGCAGTGGAATGGAATGTGGAATGGAATGCAACGTAATTTGTAATGGAATGGAATTTGTAATGCAATGTGGAATGGAATGAAATGGAAAGTGTAATGGAATGTGGAATGGAATGTGGAATGGAATGGAGTGGAATGTGGAATGGAATGAAATGGAATTTGGAAAGGAATATGGAATGGAATGGAATGAAAGTTGGAATGGAATGAAATGGAATGGAATGTTTAATTGAGTGGAATGTGGTATGGAATGGAATGTGGAATGGATTGGAATGCAATGTGAAATTGAATGGAAGGGATTGAGGAAAGGAATGTGGAATGGAATGGAATGGAATGCAGAATGGAATGGAATAGAATGGAACATTGAATATAATGGAATGGAATGTGGAATGGAATTAAATGTGGAAAGGAATGTGTAATGAAACAGAATGGAATGTGGAATGGAACAGAGTAGAATGAAACGTGGAATATAATAGAATGGAAAGTGGAAGGGAATGGAATGGAAGGTGGAATGGAATGAAATGGAAAATGGAAAGGAATGGAATTGAATGGAATGTGTAATGAAATGTGGAATGGCATGGAATAGAATTTGGAATGGTATGGAATGAAATGTGGAATGGAATGGAATGGAATGTGGAATAGAATGGAATGTAATGTGGAATGGAATGGAAAGGAATGCAATGTGGAATGCAATGTTCTGGAATGTGGAATGGAATGGAATGGAATGTGGAATGGAATGGAATGGAATGTGGGATGGAATGGAATGGAATGTGGAATGGAATGTGGAATGGAATGGAATGGAATGGAATGAAATAGAAAGTGGAATGAAATGGAATGTGGAATGGAATGCAATACAAACTGGAATGGAATGGATTGTGGAATGGAATGGAATCCAATGTGGAATGGAATGGAAGGGAATGTGGAATGGAATGGAATGAAATGTGGAATGGAATGGAAGGGAATGTGGAATGGAATGGAATGGATTGGAATGAAATGTGGAATAGAATAGCATGGAAAGTGGAATGGAATTTAATGGAATGTGGAAAGGAATGGAATGGAATGTGGAATGCTATGTGGAATGGAATGGAATGGAATGGAATGTGGAATAGAATAGCATGGAAAGTGGAATGGAATGTAATGGATTGTGGAAAGGAATGGAATGGAATTTGGAATGCTATGTGGAATGGAATGGAGCACAATGGAATGGAATGGAATGTGGAATGGAATGCAATGTGGAATGGAATGTATAGTAATTTGTACCGGAATGGTATGGAATTTGGAATGGAATCAAATGGCATGGAATGTGGAATGGAATGTGGAAAGGAATGTGTTATGCAATAGAATGTAAAGTGGAATGGAATGTGGAATGGAAAGGAATGAATCGTGGAACAGAATGTTAAACGTAAAGGAACGGTATGTGGAATGGAATGTCGAATGGAATGGAATGGAATCTGGAATGGAATGTGGAAAGGAATGGAACGCAATGTGGAATGGAATGTGGAATGAAATGCAAGGGAAGGTGGAATGGAATGCAATGGAATGTGGAATGGAATGTGGAACGGAATGTAATGGAACGTGGGATAGAAAGTAGAATGGAAAGGAATGGAATGTGGAATGGAACGTGAAATGCAAAGTGGAATGGAACGAGGAATGGAAAGTGTAATGTGGAACGGAATGGAATGTGGAATGGAATGGAATGGAAAGTGGAATGGAATGTGGTATGGAATGGAATGGAATGTGGAATGGATAGTGGAATGGAATAGAATGGAAAGTGAAATGGGATGCAGAATGGAATGGAATGGAATGTCGACTGGAATGTGGAATGGAATGGAAAGGAATGTGGAATGGAATGGAATGAAATGTGCATATGAATGGAAAGGAACGTGGAATGGAATTCAAAGGAACATGGAATGGAACGTGGAATGGAATGGAATGGAACGTGGACGGGAATGGAATGGAAGGTGGACAGGAATGTAATGGAACTTGTATTAGAATGGAATGGAATGGAATGTGAGTGGAATGGAAGGTGGAATGGAATGGGTTGGGGAATGGAATGGAATGGAATGTGGAATGGAACGGAATGGAATGAGGAATGGACTGTGGAATGGAATGGAATGGATTGTGGAAATGAATGTGTAAAGGAATGGAATGTGGAAGGGAATAGAATAGAATGGAACATGGAATATAATGGAATAGAATGTGGAAAGGAATGTGGAATTGAATGGAATGGAATGTGGAAGGGAAGGGAATGGACGGTGGAATATAATGGAATGGAACATGGAATGGAATGGAATGGAAGGTGGATTCGAATGGAATGGAACGTGGAATGGGATGAAATGGAACGGAAGGTGGAGTGGAATGGAATGTGGAATGGAATGGAATACGGAATGGAATGGAATGCAATGTGGAATGGGATGGAAAGTGGAATGGAATTGAATGGAATGCAATATGGAATGGAATGGAATGTGGAATGGAATGCAATGTAGAACGGAATGGAAAGTGGAATGGAATGGAATGGAATGTGGTACGGAATGGAATGGAATGGAATGTGGAATTGAATTGAATGTGGAAAGGAATAGAATGTGGAATGGAATGGAATCTGGAATGGAATGGAAAGTGGAATGGAATGGAATGTGGAATGGAATGGAATGGAAAGGAATCGAATGTGGAACGGAATGGAATGGAAAGTCTAATGGAATGGAATGGAATGTGGAATGAAATGGAATGTGGAATGGAATGGTATGCAATCTGGAATGGAATGGAATGTGAAATGGAATGGAATGGAATGTGGACTGTAATAGAATGAATGTGGAATGTAATGGAACGGAATGTGTAATGAAATGGAATGGAATGTGGAATGGAATGTGGATTGAAATGGAATGCAAAGTGGAATGGAATGGAATGGAATGTGGAATGGAATGTGGAAATGGAATGGAATGGAAATTGCAATGGAATGTGGTATTGAATGGAATGGATTGTGGAATGGAAAGTGGAATGGAATAGAATGGAACGTCGAATGGGATGCGGAATGTGATGGAATGGAATGTGGAATGGAATATGGAAAGGAACGTGGAATGGAATGGAATTTAACGTGGAATGGGATGAAATGGGATGTGGAATGGAATGTTCAATGGAATGGAATGGAACATGGAACGGAACGTGGAATGGAATGTGGAATGGAATCTGTAATGGAATATGCAATGCAACGTGGAATGGAACGTGGATAGGAAAGGAATGGAAAGTTGATTGGAACGTGGAATGGAATGGAAAGGAACGTAGAAAGGAATGTGGAATGGAATGCGGAATGGAACGTGAAATGGAACATGGAATACTTTGGAATGGAATGTGTAATGGAGTGTGGAGTGGAATGTGGAATGGATTGCAAGGTAATGTGGAATGGAATGTGGAATCGAATGGAATGGATTGTGGAATGTAGTGGAATGCAATGTGGAATAGAATGTGAAATGGAATGGAAAGGAATCAGGATTGGAATGGAATGGAGTGATATGGAATGTGGAATGGAATGGAATGGAAAGTGGAATGGAAAGTGGAATGGAACATGGAATGGAATGTGGAATGGAATAGAATCGCAGGTAGAATGAAAGGAAATGGAATGTGGAATGGAATGTGGAATGGAATGTGGAATGGAAAGAATTGGAATAGAGTGGAATGTGGAATGAAATGGAATGGAATGGAATGTGGAATTTAATTTAATGGAATATAGAATGGAATGGAATGGATTGGAATATGGAATGGAATGTAATGGAATGGAATGAGGAAAGGTATGGAATGGAATATGGAATTTAATGCAGAGGAATGGAATGTAATGGAATAGTATGCAATGTGGAATTGAATGGAAAGGGAAGTGGAATGGAATGGAATGGAATGTGGAATGGATAGGAATGGAATGGAATGGAAGGTGGAATGGAATGTGAAATGGAATGTGGAATGGAACGAGGAATGGAATGAAATGGAACGTGGAATGGAAACTGGAATGGAATGAAATGGAAAGTGGAATTGAATGGAATGGAACGTGGAATGGAATGGAATGGAACATGGAATGGAAAGTGGAATGGAACATGGAATGGAATGGAATGGAACGTGGAATGCAATGGAATGGAATGTGGAAAGGAACGTGGAATGGAATGGAATGTAACGGGAATAGAAAGTGGAATGGAACGTCCAATGGAAAGTGGAATTGAATGTGGAATTGAATGCAATGGAACATGTAATGGAAGTTGGAATGGAATGTGGACTGTAATGGAATGGAATGTGGAATGGAATGGAGTGGAATGTGGCCTCGAATGTGGAATGGAATTTAATAGAATTTGGAAGGCAATGTGGAATGGAATGCAGAATGGAATGTGGAATGGAACGTGGAATGGAACGTGGAATGGAACGTGGAGTGGAATGGGGAATGAAATGTGGAAAGGAAACAAATGGAATGTGGAATGGAATGGAATGGAACTTGCAATGGAATGGAATGGAAAGTGGAATAGAATGTGGAATGGAATGGAATGGAATCCAGAAAGAAATGGAATGGAATGGTATGGAATGTGGAATGGAATGGACTGGATCGTGTAATGGAACGTGGAATGGAAAGTGGAATGGAATGTGGAATGAAATGGAATGGAATGTGGAATAGAAAGGAATGGAATGTGGAATGTGGAATGGATTCAGAATGTAATGCAATAGGGAATGTGGAATGGAACTCAGAATGTAATGGAATGGAATGTGGAATGGAATGGAATGGGATGTGAAAAGGAATATGGAATGGAATGAAAAGGAATGTGGAATGGTATGTGGAGTGGAATGTGGAATGGAATGGAAAAGAATGGAAAGTGGAATGGAATGTGGAATGGAATGGAAAGGAATGGAATGTGGAATGGAATGGAATGGAATGTGAAATGGAATGGAATGGAATGAGGTATGGAATGCAGTGGAATGTAAACGAATTTAGAATGGAAATGTATGGAATGTGGAATTTAATGTGCCATTGAATACAAAGGAATGTGCAATTGAATGGAATGGAATGTGGAATGAAATGGAACGGAATGTGGAATGGAATGCAATGGAATGTGGAATGGAATGGAATGTGGAATCAAATTGAATGGAATGTGGAATGCAATGCGTAATGGAATGGAATGTGCAAAGGAATGTGGAATGTAATGGAATGGAATCTGGAATGGAATGTGGAATGGAATGTGGAATGGAACGAAATGTAATATGCAATGGAATGTGGAATGGAATGATGAATGGAATGTGGAATGGAATGTGGAATGGAAGGTGAAATGGAATGGAATGGAATGTGGAATGGAATGTGGAATGGAATCAAATGGAACCGGGAATGGAATGTGAAACGGAAAGGAATGGAATAGATTGTAATGTGGAATGGAATGGAATGGAATGTGGAATGGAATGTGGAACGGAACTCGGAATGGAATGCTAAAGAATGTGGAAGGGAATGTGGAATGGAATGTGGAATGGAAAGTGGAATGGAATTGAATGCAATGTGGAATGTTATGTGCAATGGAATGTGGAGTGGAATGTTGAAAGGAATGGAATGGAATGCAATGTGGAATGGAAAGTGGAAAGAATGTGGAATGGAATGTGGAATAAACCGAATGTAATGTGCAATGGAATGTGGAATGGAAAATAGAAAGGTATGTATTGGAATGTGGAATGGAATGTGAAATGGACAATGGAATGGAATGTGGAATGGAACGTTATGGAATGTGGAATGCGATGTGTAATGGAATGTGGAATGGAAAGTGCAATGGAATGGAATGGAATGTGGAATGGAACATGGAATGGAATGGAATGGAAAGTGGAATGGAATTTGGATTGAAAGTTGGAATGGAAAATGGAATAGAATATGGAAAGGAAGGTGGAATGGAATGTGGAATGGAATATGGAATGGAAGGTGGAATGGAATGTGGAATGCAACGTGAAATGGAATGGAATGGAAAGTGGAATGGAATGTGTAATGGAATGGAATGGAACGTGTAATGGAATGTGGAATGTATCGTGGTATGGAACATTTAATGGAATGGAATGGAACGTGCATTGGAATGTTGAATGGAATATGGAATAGAAAGTGGAATGAAATGTGGAATGGAATGTGGAATGGAATGGAATGGAATATTGACTGAAATGGTATGGAAAGGAAAGGAATGTGGAATGGATGTTTTAATGGAACGTGTAATGGAATGCAATGGAACGTCAAATGGAAAGTGGAATGGAACGTTTAATGGATGGTGGAATGAAACGTGGAATGGAATGGAATAGAACGTGGAATGGAATTTGGAATGGAATGGAATGCAATAGAATGGAAGTTGGAATGTAATGTGAAATGATATGTGGAATGGAAGGCAAAACAGAATGGAATGAAACATGGAATCGAACGTGGAATGGAATGGAATGGAATGTGGAATGCAATCTGGAATGAAACATGGAATGAAAAGTGGAATTGTACGTGGAATGGAATGGAATGGAATGTTGAATAGAATGCAATGGATTGTGGAATGGAATGGAATGAAACGTGGAATGGAACGGAATGGAATGAGGAATGCAATTTGGAATGGTAAGGAATGGAATGTGGAATGGAAAGTAGAATGGAAATGAAGGGAATGTGTAATGGAATGTGAAATGGAATGGAGTGGAATGTGGAATGGGATGTGGAATGGCATGGAACGGAATGTCTAATGGAAAGTAGAATGGAAAGTGGAATGGAATGGAATGGAATGTGGAAGGGAGTGTGTAATGGAATGTGGAATGGATTGGAATGTAATGCTGTTTGAAATGTGGAATGGAATGGAATGGAATGTGGATTGGAATGTGTAATGGAATGTGAAATGGAATGGAATGGAATTTGGAATGGAATGTGGAATGGAATGGAATGGAATGAGGAAGGTAATGTGGAATGGAATGCGGAATGCAATGTGGAATGTAATGGAATGGAATGTGGAACGAAATGTGGAATGGAATGGAATGGAATGGAATGTCCAGGGGAATGTGAAATGGAATGGAATGGAATGTGGAATGCAATGTGGAATGGAATGTGGAATTGAATGGAATGGAATTTTGAATGGAATGTGGAATGGAATGGAATGCAATGTGGATGGGAATTTGGAATGGAATGTGGAATGCAATGTGGAATGGTATGTGGAATAGAATGTAGAATGGAATGAAATGGAATGTGGAATGGAAAGTGGAATGGAATGGAATGTGGACTGGAATGTGGAAAAGAATGTGGAATAGAATGTGGAATGGAATGTGGAGTGGCATGTTGAATAGAACGGAATGGAAAGCGGAATGTAATGGAATGGAATGTGGAGTGGAATGGAATGCAATGGAATGGAAGGTGGAATGGAATGTGAAATGTAATGTGGAATGGGAAGTGTAATGGAATGTAATGCAACGTGGAATGGAATGGAATGGGACGTGGAATGGAATGGAATGGAACGTGGAATGGAAAGTGGAATGGAATGGAATGGAACGTGGAATGGAATGTGGATTGGAACGCAGAATGGAACGTGGAATGGCACGTGGAATGGAATGGAATGGTATGTTGACTGGAATGGAATGGAATGTGGAATGGAATAGAATGGAATATGGAATTTAAAGTGGAATGGAATGGATTGGAACGTGGAATGGAACGTGGAATGGAACCTCTAATGGAACGAAGACTGGAACGTGGAATGGAACGGAACGGAAGGTCTAATGGAAAGTAGAATGGAAGGTAAAATGGAATTGAACGGAAAGTGGAATGGAATGGAATGGAAAGTAGAATGGAACATGGAATGGAACGTAGAATGGAAAGTGGAATGGAATGTGGAATGGAAGATGGAATGGAAAGTGGAATGTAACGTGGAATGGAAAGGAACGGAATGTGGAATGCAATGGAATGGAATATGGAATGGAATGGAATAGAATGTCGAATGTAATTTGAATGAAAAGAAAGGAATTCAGAATTGAATGGAATGGAATAGAATGGAATTGAATAGGATGTATAATGGAACGTGGAATGCAACGTGGAATGGAATGTGGAATGGAATAGAATGGAATGTGGAATGGAAGGGAAGGGAATGTGGAAAGGAATGTGGAATGGAATGGTTTGAAATGGAATGGAATGTGTAATGGAATGGAGTGGAATATGGAATGGAAATTGGATTGGATTGTGCAACGGAATGGAATGCTATGGAATGTGGAATGGAATGGAATGGAATGGAATGAGGAATGGAATGGAATGGAATGTGGAATGGAATGTAATAGAATGTGGTACAGAATGGAATGGAATGGAATGCGGAATGGTATGGAATGGAATGTGGAATGCAAGGGAAAGGAATGGAATGCAATGTGGAATAGAATGGAATGGAAAGTGGAATGGAATGGAATGGAATGTGGAATGGAAGGTGGAATGGAATGTGGAATGGAATGGAATGGAACGTGGAATGCAACATGGAACGGAACGTGGAATGGAACGTGGTATGGAACGTGGAATGGAATGGAATGGAACGTGTAATGGAATGTGGAATGGAATGTGGAATGGAATGGAACGTGGAAAGGAATGTAATGGAATGTGGTACGGAATATAGAATGGAATGGAATGGAATGTGGAATGGATTGTGGTATGGGATGTAGAATGGAATGTGGTATGGGACGTGGAATGGAATGTGGAACGAAATGGAATGGAATGTGGAATGGAATGTGGAAAGGAAAGGATTGGAATGTGGAATGGAATGTGGAATGGAATGGAATGGAATGTGGAACAGAAGGTGGAATGGAATGTGGAATGGAATGTTTTATGAATTGGAATGGAATGTGGAATGGAATGTGTAGTGCAATGGAATGAAATGGGGAATGGAATGTGGAATGGAATGTGGAATGGAACGTGGAATGGAATGGAATGGAATATGGAATGGAACATGGAATGGAACGTGGAATGGAACATGGAATGGAAAGTGGAATGGAACGTCGAATGGAATGTGTATTGGAAAGTGGAATGGAATGTTCAATGGAATGCAATGGAATGTGGAAAGGAGTGTGGACTGCAATGGTATGCACTGTGCAAAGGAATGGAAAGGAATGTGGAATGGAATGTTTAATGGAATGTGGAATGAAATGTGGAGTGGAACGTGGAATGGAACGGAATGGATCGTGGAATGGACGTGGAATGGAACGTGGAATGGAAGGTGGAATGGAAGGTGGAACAGAATGGGATGGAATATGGAATGGAATGGATTGGAATGTGGAATGGAATGCAGAATGGAACGGAATGTAACGTGGAATGCAATGTGGAATGTAATGGAAAGGAATGTGGAATGGAATGTGGAATGGAGTGCAATGGAATGTGGAATGGAATGGAATGTGGAATGGAATGGAATGGAATGTGGACTGGAATGTGGAATGGATTGGAATTTAATGTGGGATAGATCATGGAATGGAACGGAATGGAATGCGGAATGGAATGGAATGGAAAGTTTTGTAATGTGGAATGGAATGGAATGGAATGTGGATTGGAACGTGGAATGGAATAGAATGGAACATCGAATGGAATGTGGAATGGAGTATGGAATGTAGTGGAATGGAATGTGGAATAGAATGGAATGGAATGGAATGTGGAATGGAATGTGTAATGGAATGTGTAATGGAATGGAATGGAATGTGGGACGGAATGGAATGGAATGTGGAATGGAATGTGGAATGCAATGGAATGGATTGTTTAAATGGAATGGAATGGAATGTGGAATGGAACGTGGACTGTAATGGAATGCAATGTGGAATGAACGTGGACTGTAATGGAATGCAATGTGGAATGGAACTTGGAGTGGAATGCAATGGGATGTGGAATGGAATGAGAAATGGCACGTGGAATGGAACGCAATGGAATGTGGAATGGAATGTGGAATGGAATGTGGAATGGAAAGGGCAATGGAATGAAATGGAATGTGGAATGGAAAGTGGTATGGAAAGAATGGAACGTGTAAAGGAACTTGGAATGGAAAGTGAAAAGGAACGTGGAATGGAATGTGGAATGGAACGTGGAATGGAATGTGGAGTGGAATGTGGAATGGAACATGGAATGGAATGGTATGGAACGTGGAATGGAACTTGGAATGCTATGTGCAATGGAATGTTAAATGGATCGTGGAATGGAACGTTCAATGGAATGGAATGGAATGTGCAAAGGAATGTGGAATGGAATGGAACGGAATGTGGAATGGAATGGAATGTGGAGTGGAATATTTAATGGAATGAAATGGAAAGTGGAATGGAATGGAATGTGGAATGGAATGTGGAATAGAATGTGGAATGAAATGGATTCTGGAATGGAATAGAATGTGGAATGGAGTGAATTGGAATGAAATCTAGAATTGAATGGAAAAGAATGTGGAATGGAACGGAATGGAATGGAATGTAATGTGTTATGGAATGGAATGGAATGTGGACTGGAATAGGAAGTGGAAGGAAATGGAAAGGAACAGAATGCGGAATGTAATGGAATGTATTGTTATGGAATGTGGAATGGAATGAAATGGGATGTGGAATGCAACAGAATGTAGAATGCAATGAAATGAAATGGAATGTGAAATGGAATGGAATGGAATTTGGAATGGAATGGAATGGCATGTGGAATGGAATGGAATGGAATGGAATGGAATGCGAACTGGGATGTGGAATGGAATGTGGACTGCAATGTGGAATGGATTGGAATGGAATGGTTAATGGAACGTGGAATGGAATGGAATGGCATGTGGAATAGAACGTGGAATGGAATGTGGAATGGAACGTGGAATGGAAAGTGTAATGGATTAGAATGAAACGTGGAATGCAATGGAATGGAATGTGAAATGGAATGGAATGGAATGTGGAATGGTATGTGGTATGGAATGGAATGCGGAATGGAATGTGGAATGATATGTGGAATGGAATGGAATGCAGAATGGAATGTGGAATAGAATGGAATGCGGAATGAAATGTGGAAATGAATGAAATGGATAGGAATGATGAATGGAATGAGGAATGGAATGTGGAATGAAATGTGGACTGGAATGGAATGGAATGTGGTATGGAAAGTGGAATGTAATTGAATGGAATGGAATGAGGAATGGAAAGGAATGGAATGTGGAATGGAATGTGGAGTGGAATGGAATGGAATGGAATGGAATGGAATGGAATGTGGAATGGAATTTAATGGAATTTATAATGGAATGTGGAATGGAATCGAATGGAATGTGAAATGGAATGGAATGGAATGGAATGGAATGTGGAATGGAATGTGGAATGGAATGTGGAGTGGAATGGAATGTGGAATGGAATTGGGTATGGAATGGAATGGAATGTATAACGGAATGGGCAATGCAATCGAATGGAATATGAAATGGAATGGAATGGAATGTGGAATGGAATGGAAAGGAATGGAATGTGGAATGGAATGTAATGGAATGGAATGTGGAATGCACTCATCACAAAGAAATTTTTATGTGAAGATATTTTCTAGACAGGAGCATTCTCAGAAACTTCTTTGTCTTTGGGGATTGAACTCATAGAGTTGAACATTCCTTTTCATTGGGCCGTTCTGCAACACTCTTGTTGTGGAAACTGCAAGTGGATATTTGGTGCGATTGCGGCATCTAGCAGAAAAGGAAATATATTCAGATAAAAACTAGATTGAACCGTTCTGAGAAACTTCTTTGTGATGTGTGCATTCTACTCACAGGGTTGAACCTTCCTTTTGCTAGAAGAGTTTTGAAACTCTCTTTTTGTGGAATCTGCAAATGAATATTTGTAGCGCTTTGAAGCCTGTGGTGGAAAAGGAAACATCTTCACATAAAAACTAGATAGAAGCATTCTCAGAAACTTCTTTGAGATGCGCGCATTCAACTCACAGAGTTGAAGCTTCATTTTGATACAGCTCTTTTGAAACACTCTTTCAGTAGAATCTGCAAGTGTATATTTGGACTGCTAAGAGGCCAACACTAGAAAAGGAAATATCTTCACATAAAAACTAGATGGGAGCACTCTCAGAAACTTCCCTGTGCTTTATGCATTCAAGCCACAGAGAGGAACCTTTCTTTTGAAAGCGCAGTTTTGAAACACTCTTTTTGTAGAATTTGCTAGTGGACGTTTGGAGCGATTTGAGGCCTATGCTGGAAAACGAAATATCTTCCCATAAAAACTGGACAGAAGCGTTCTCAGAAACTTCTTTGTGATGAGTGCATTCAACTCACACACTTCAACCTTCATTTTGAAAGAGCAGTTTTGAAACAGTCTTTTTGTAGAATATGCAAGTGGATATTTTGAGCGTCTTGAGGCCTTTACTGGGAAATGAAATATCTTCACCTGAAAACTACACAGAAGCAGTCTCAGAAACTTATTTGTGATGTGTGCATTCAACTCACAGAGTTGAACCTGCCTTTTGATATAGCAGTTTGGAAACAGCCTTTTTGTAAAATCTGCAAGTGGATATTTGGAGCTATTTGAGGCCTATGCTGCAAAAGGAAATATCTTCACAGAAACCCTAGACAGTCTCAGGAACTTCTGCATGATGAGTGCATTCAACTCACGGACTTGAATCTTCCTTTTGATAGAACAGTTTTGAAACACTCCTTTTGTAGAAACTGCAAGTGTTTATTTGGAGCTCTTTGAGGCCTATGATGGAAAAGGAAATTCTTCACAGAAAAACGAGACAGAAGCATTCTCAGAAACTTCTGTGTGATGAGTGCATTCAACTCACACACTTGAAATTTCCTTTTGATAGAGCAGTTTTGAAGCACTCTTTTGGTAGCATCTGTAAGTGAATATTTGGAGGGCTTTTATGCCAATGCTGGAAAACGAAATATCATCACATAAAATCTAGGCAGAAGCATTCTCACAAACTTCTTCGTGATGAGTGCATTCAACTCACAGAGTTGAACGTTCCGTTTGATAGAAGAGTTTTGAAGGACTTCTTTTGTAGGATCTGCAGCTGTTTATTTGGAGGGCTTTGAGGCCTATGTTGGAAAAGGAAATATCTTCACATAAAAACTAGACAGAAGCATTCTCAGAAACCTCCCTGTGTTTCTGCATTCAACTCACATAGTTGAACGTTCCTTTTGATAGAACAGTTTTGAAAATCTCTTTTCCTAGAATCTGCAAGTCGACATTTGGAACGCTTTGAGGCCTATGCTGGAAAAGGAAATGTCTTCACATAAAAACTAGATAGAAGCATTCTCAGAAACTTCTCTGTGATGTGTGCATTCAACTCACAGAGTTGAAGCTTCCTTTTGATATAGCTGTTTTGAAACACTCTTTTAGTAGAATCTTCAAGTGGATATTTGGAGTGTTAAGAGGCCAACAGTGGAAAAGGAAATATCTTCACATAAAAACTAGGTGGAAGCATTCTCAGAAACTTCCCTTTACTTTATGCATTTAAGTCACGGAGAAGAACCTTCCTTTTGAAAGCGCAGTTTTGAAACACTTGTTTTGTAGAATTTGCTAGCGGATGTTTGGAGTGATTTGAGTCCTATGCTGGAAAACGAAATATCTTCCCATAAAAACTAGATAGAAGCGTTCTCAGAAACTTCTTTGAGATGAGTGCATTCAACTCACAGACTTCAACCTTCATTTTGAAAGAGCAGTTTTGAAACAGTCTTTTTGTAGAATATGCAAGTTGATATTTTGAGCGTCTTGAGGCCTTTACTGGGAAATGAAATATCTTCACCTGAAAACTACACAGAACCATTCTCAGAAACTTCTTTGTGATGTGTGCATTCAACTCACAGAGTTGAACCTGCCTTTTGATACAGCAGTTTGGAAACAGCCTTTTTGTAAAATCTGCAAGTGGATATTTGGAGCTATTTGAGGCCTATGCTGCAAAAGGAAATATCTTCACAGAAACCCTAGACAGTCTCAGGAACATCTGCGTGATGAGTGCATTCAACTCACGGACTTGAATCTTCCTTTTGATAGAACAGTTTTGAAACACTCCTTTTGTAGAAACTGCAAGTGTTTATTTGGAGCTCTTTGAGGCCTATGATGGAAAAGGAAATTCTTCACAGAAAAACGAGACAGAAGCATTCTCAGAAACTTCTGTGTGATGAGTGCATTCAACTCACACACTTGAAATTTCCTTTTGATAGAGCAGTTTTGAAGCACTCTTTTGGTAGCATCTGTAAGTGAATATTTGGAGGGCTTTTATGCCAATGCTGGAAAACGAAATATCATCACATAAAATCTAGGCAGAAGCATTCTCACAAACTTCTTCGTGATGAGTGCATTCAACTCACAGAGTTGAACGTTCCGTTTGATAGAAGAGTTTTGAAGGACTTCTTTTGTAGGATCTGCAGCTGTTTATTTGGAGGGCTTTGAGGCCTATGTTGGAAAAGGAAATATCTTCACATAAAAACTAGACAGAAGCATTCTCAGAAACCTCCCTGTGTTTCTGCATTCAACTCACATAGTTGAACGTTCCTTTTGATAGAACAGTTTTGAAAATCTCTTTTCCTAGAATCTGCAAGTCGACATTTGGAACGCTTTGAGGCCTATGCTGGAAAAGGATATGTCTTCACATAAAAACTAGATAGAAGCATTCTCAGAAACTTCTCTGTGATGTGTGCATTCAACTCACAGAGTTGAAGCTTCCTTTTGATATAGCTGTTTTGAAACACTCTTTTAGTAGAATCTTCAAGTGGATATTTGGAGTGTTAAGAGGCCAACAGTGGAAAAGGAAATATCTTCACATAAAAACTAGGTGGAAGCATTCTCAGAAACTTCCCTTTACTTTATGCATTTAAGTCACGGAGAAGAACCTTCCTTTTGAAAGCGCAGTTTTGAAACACTTGTTTTGTAGAATTTGCTAGCGGATGTTTGGAGTGATTTGAGTCCTATGCTGGAAAACGAAATATCTTCCCATAAAAACTAGATAGAAGCATTCTCAGAAACTTCTTTGAGATGAGTGCATTCAACTCACAGACTTCAACCTTCATTTTGAAAGAGCAGTTTTGAAACAGTCTTTTTGTAGAATATGCAAGTTGATATTTTGAGCGTCTTGAGGCCTTTACTGGGAAATGAAATATCTTCACCTGAAAACTACACAGAACCATTCTCAGAAACTTCTTTGTGATGTGTGCATTCAACTCACAGAGTTGAACCTGCCTTTTGATACAGCAGTTTGGAAACAGCCTTTTTGTAAAATCTGCAAGTGGATAATTGGAGCTATTTCAGGCCCATGCTGCAAAAGGAAATATCTTCACAGAAACCCTAGACAGTCTCAGGAACTTCTGTGTGATGAGTGCATTCAACTCACGGACTTGAATCTTCCTTTTGATAGAACAGTTTTGAAACACTCCTTTTGTAGAAACTGCAAGTGTTTATTTGGAGCTCTTTGAAGCCTATGATGGAAAAGGAAATTCTTCACAGAAAAACGAGACAGAAGCATTCTCAGAAACTTCTGTGTGATGAGTGCATTCAACTCACACACTTGAAATTTCCTTTTGATAGAGCAGTTTTGAAACACTCTTTTGGTAGCATCTGTAAGTGGATATTTGGAGGGCTTTTATGCCAATGCTGATAAATGAAATATCATCACATAAAATCTAGGCAGAAGCATTCTCACAAACCTCTTTGTGATGAGTGCATTCAACTTACAGAGTTGAAAGTTACATTTGATAGAACAGTTTTGAAAGACTTCTTTTGTAGGATCTACAGCTGTTTATTTGGAGGGCTTTGAGGCCTATGTTGGAAAAGGAAATATCTTCACATAAAAACTAGACAGAAGCATTCTCAGAAACCTCCCTGTGTTTCTGCATTCAACTCACATAGTTGAACGTTCCTTTTGATAGAACGGTTTTGAAAATCTCTTTTCCTAGAATCTGCAAGTCGACATTTGGAACGCTTTGAGGCCTATGCTGGAAAAGGAAATGTCTTCATGTAAAAACTAGATAGAAGCATTCTCAGAAACTTCTCTGTGATGTGCACACTCAACTCACAGAGTTGAAGCCTCCTTTTTATATAGCTGTTTTGAAACACTCTTTTAGTAGAATCTTCAAGTGGACATTTGTAGTGTTAAGAGGCCAACACTGGAAAAGGAAATATCTTCACATAAAAACTAGGTGGAAGCATTCTAAGAAACTTCCCTTTGCTTTATGCATTTAAGTCACGGAGAGAAACCTTCCTTTTGAAAGCGCAGTTTTGAAACACTCGTTTTGTAGAATTTGCTAGTGGTTGTTTGGAGCGATTTGAGGCCTATGCTGGAAAACGAAATATCTTCCCATAAAAACTAGACAGAAGGATTATCAGAAACTTCTTTGTGATGAGTGCATTCAACTCACAGACTTGAACCTTCATTTTGAAAGAGCAGTTTTGAAACACTCTTTTTGTAGAATCTGCCAGTGGATTTTCTGAGCGTTTTGAGGCCTTTGCTGGGAAATGAAATAGCGTCACCTGAAAACTACACAGAAGCATTCTCAGAAACTTGTTTTTGATGTGTGCATTCAACTCATAGAGTTAAACCTGCCTTTTGATAGAGCAGTTTGGAAACAGCCTTTTTTTAAAATCTGCAAGTGGATATTTGGAGCGATTTGAGGCCTATGCTGCAAAAGGAAATATCTTCACAGAAACCCTAGACAGAAGCATTCTCAGGAACTTTTGTGTGATGAGTGCATTCAACTCACGGACTTGAACCTTCCTTCTGATAGAACAGTTATGAAACACTCCTTTTGTAGAATCTGAAAGTGTTTATTTGGAGCGCTTTGAGGCCTATGATGGAAAAGGAAATATCTTCCCACCAAAACGAGACAGAAGCATTCTCAGAAACTTCTGTGTGATGAGTGCATTCAGTTCACACACTTGAACTTTCCTTTTGATATAGTAGTTTTGAAACACTCTTTTTGTAGCATCTGTAAGTGGATATTTGGACATCTTTTATGCCAATGCTGGAAAACTAAATATTATCACATAAAAACTAGGCAGAAGCATTCTCAGAAACTTCTTCCTGATGAGTGCATTCAACTCACAGACTTGAACGTTCCTTTTGATAGAACAGTTTTGAAACACTCCTTTTGTACGATCTGCAGCTGTTTATTTGGAGCGTTTTGAGGCCTATGTTGGAAAAGGAAATGTCTTCACAGAAAAACTAGACAGAAGCATTCTCAGAAACTTTCCTGTGCTTTCTGCATTCAACCCACATAGTTGAACCTTCCTTTTGATAGAACAGTTTTGAAAATCTGTTTTCATAGAATCTGTAAGTCGACATTTGGAACGGTTTGAGGCCTATGCTGGAAAAGGAAATATCTTCACATAAAAACTAGATAGAAGCATTCCCAGAAACTTCTTTGTGATGTGCACATTCAACTCACAAGGTTGAAGCTTCCTTTTGATATAGCTGTTTTGAAACACTCTTTTAGTAGAATCTTCAAGTGGATATTTGGAGTGTTAAGAGGCCAACACTGGAAAAGGAAATATCTTCACATAAAAACTAGACGGAAGCATTCTCAGAAACTTCCCTGTGCTTTATACATTCAAGTCACAGAGAGGAACCTTCCTTATGAAAGCACAGTTTTGAAACACTCTTTTTGTAGAATTTGCTAGTGGATGTTTGGAGCGATTTGAGGCCTATGCTGGAAAACAAAATATCTTCCCATAAAAACTAGACAGAAGTATTCTCAGAAAGTTCTTTATGCTGTGTGCATTCAACTCACATAGTTGAACCTGTCTTTTGATAGAGTAGTTTGGAGACAGCCTTTTTGTAATATCTGCAAGTAGATATTTGGAGTGATTTGAGACCTATGCTGCAAAAAGCAATATCTTCACATAAACCCTAGATAGATAGAAGCATTCTCAGAAACTTCTTTGTCATTTGGGGATTGAACTCACAGAGTTGGACCTTCCTTTTCATAGAGCAGTTCTGCAACACTCTTGTTGTGGAAACTGCAAGTGGACATTTGGTGCGTTTGCTGCATCTAGTGGAAAAGCAAATACATTCAGATGAAAACCATATAGATTTGTTCTGAGAAACTTTTTTGATGTGTGCATTCTACTCACGGAGTTGAAGCTTCCTTTTGATATAGCTGTTTTGAAACACTTTTTGTGGAGTCTGCAAGTGGATATTGGGAGGGCTTTGAAGCCTATGCTGGAAAGGGAAATATCTTAACATAAAAACTAGATAGAAGCATTCCCAGAAATTTCTTTGCAATGTGCGGATTGAACTCACAGAGTTGAAGCTTCTTTTTGATATAGCTGTTTTGAAACACTCTTTTAGTAGAATCTTCAAGTGGATATTTGGAGTGTTAGAGGCCAACACTGGAAAAGGAAATATCTTCACATAAAAACTAGACAGAAGAATTCTCAGAAACTTCCCTGTGCTTTATGCACTCAAGTCACAGAGAGGAACCTTCCCTTTGAAAGTGCAGTTTTGAAACACTCTTTTGGTAGAATTTGCTAGTGGATGTTTGGAGCGATTTGAGGCCTATGCTGGAAAACGAAATAGCTTCCCATAAAAACTAGACAGAAGGATTATCAGAAACTTCTTTGTGCTGTGTGCATTCAACTCACAGACTTGAACCTTCATTTTGAAAGAGCAGTTGTGAAACACTCTTTTTGTAGAATCTGCAAGTCTACATTTTGAGCGTTTTGAGGCCTTTGCTGGGAAATGAAATATCTTCACGTGAAAACTACACAGAAGCATTCTGAGAAACTTCTTTGTGATGTGTGCATTCAACTCACAGAGATGAACCTGCCTTTTGATAGAGCAGTTTGGAAAAAGCCTTTTTGTAAAATCTGCAAGTGGATATTTGGAGCGATTTGAGGCCTATGCTGCAAAAGGAAATATCTTCGCAGAAACCCTAGACAGAAGCCTTCTCAGGAACTTCTGTGTGATGAGTGCATTCAACTCACAGACTTGAACCTTCCTTTTGATATAACAGTTTTGAAACACTCCTTTTGTAGTATCTGCAAGTGTTTATTTGGAGTGCTTTGAGGCCTATGATGGAAGAGGAAATATCTTCATATTAAAACGAGACAGAAGCATTCTCAGAAACTTCTGTGTGATGAGTGCATTCAACTCACACACTTGAACTTTCCTTTTGATAGAGCAGTTTTGTAACACTCTTTTAGTAGCATCTGTAAATGGATATTTGGAGAGATTTTTTGCCATTTCTGGAAAACGAAATATCATCACATAAAAACTAGGCAGAAGAATTCTCAGAAACTTCTTCCTGATGAGTGCATTCAACTCACAGACTTGAACGTTCGTTTTGATAGAACAGTTTTGAAACACTCCTTTTGCAGGATTTGCAACTGTTTATTTGGAGCATTTTGAGGCCTATGTTGGAAAAGGTAATATCTTCACGTTAAAACTAGACAGAAGCATTCTCAGAAACTTCCCTGTGCTTTCTGCATTCAAATCACATAGTTGAACCTTCCTTTTGATACAACAGTTGTGAAACAATCTTTTCGTAGAATCTGCAAGTCGACATTTGGAACGTTTTGAAGCCTAAGCTGGAAAAGGAAATATCTTCACATAAAAACTAGATGGAAGCATTCTCAGAAACGTCTTTGTGATGTGCCCATTCAACTCACAGAGTTGAAGCTTCCTTTTGATATAGCTGTTTTGAAACACTCTTTTAGTAGAATCTTCAAGTGGATATTTGGAGAGCTAAGAGGCCAACACTGGAAAAGGAAATATCTTAACATAAAAACTAGACAGATACATTCTCAGAAACTTCCCTGTGTTTACGCATTCAAGTCACAGAGAGGAACCTTCCCATTGAAAGCGCAGTTTTGAAACACTCTTCTTGTAGAATTTGCTAGTGGATGTTTGGAGCGATTTGAGTCCTATGCTGGAAAACGAAATATCTTCCCATAAAAACTAGACAGAAGCATTCTTAGAAACTTCTTTGTGATGAGTGCATTCAACTCACAGACTTGAACCTTCATTTTGAAAGAGCAGTTTTGAAACACTCTTTTTGTAGAATCTGCAAGTGGATATTCTGAGCGTTTTGAGGCCTTTGCTGGGAAATGAAATAGCTTCACCTGAAAACTACACAGAAGCATTCTCAGAAACTTGTTTTTGATGTGTGCATTCAACTCATAGAGTTAAACCTGCCTTTTGATAGAGCAGTTTGGAAACAGCCTTTTTTTAAAATCTGCAAGTGGATATTTGGAGCGATTTGAAGCCTATGCTGCAAAAGGAAATATCTTCACAGAAACCCTAGACAGAAGCATTCTCAGGAACTTTTGTGTGATGAGTGCATTCAACTCACGGACTTGAACCTTCCTTCTGATAGAACAGTTATGAAACACTCCTTTTGTAGAATCTGCAAGTGTTTATTTGGAGCACTTTGAGGCCTAGGAGGGAAAAGGAAATATCTTCACATTAAAAACGAGACAGAAGCATTCTTAGAAACTTCTGTGTGATCAGTGCATTCAACTCACACACTTGAACTTTCTTTTTGATAGAGCAGTTTTGAAACACTCTTTTAGTAGCATCTGTAAGTGGATATTTGGAGGGCTTTTATGCCAATGCTGGAAAACTAAATATTATCACATAAAAACTAGGCAGAAGCATTTTCAGAAACTTCTTCGTGATGAGTGCATTCAACTCACAAAGTTGAACATTCCTTTTGATAGAACAGTTTTGAAACACTCCTTTTGTAGGATCTGCAACTGTTTATTTGGAGCGCCTTGAGGCCTATGTTGGAAAAGGAAATATCTTCACTTAAAAACCAGACAGAAGCATTCTCAGAGACTTCCCTGTGCTTTCTGCATTCATCCCACATAGTTGAACCTTCCTTTTGATAGAACAGTTTTGAAAATCTCTTTTCGTACATTCTGCAAGTTGACATTTGGAACGCTTTGAGGCCTATGCTGGAAAAGGAAATATCTTCACATAAAAACTAGATAGAAGTATTCTCAGAAACTTCTTTGTGATGTGCGCATTCAACTCGCAGAGTTGCAGCTTCCTTTCGATATAGCTGTTTTGAAACTCTCTTTCAGTAGAATCTGCAAGTGGATATTCAGAGGGCTAAGAGGCCAACACTGGAAAAGGAAATATCTTCACATAAAAACTATACGGAAGCATTCTCAGGAACTTCCCTGTGCTTTCTGCATTCAAGTCACAGAGAGGAACCTTCCTTTTGAAAGCGCAGTTTTGAAATACTCTTTTTGTAGAATTTGGTAGTGGATGTTTGGAGCGATTTGAGGCCTATGCTGGAAAACGAAATATCTTCCCATAGAAACTAGATAGAAGCATTCTCAGAAACTTATTTGTGCTGTGTGCATTCAACTCACGGAGTTGAACCTGCCTTTTGATAGAGTAGTTTGGAGACAGCCTTTTTGTAAAATCTGCAAGTGGATATTTGGAGCGATTTGAGAACTCTGGTGCAAAAGAAATATCTCCACATAAACCCTAGAAAGAAGCATTCTCAGAAACTTCTTTGTCATTTGGGGATGGAAGTCAAAGGGTTGAACCTTCCCTTTCATAGAGCAGTTTTGCAACACTCTTGTTGTGGAAACTGCAAGTGGTTATTTGGTGCGATTGTGGCATCCAGTGGAAAATGAAATACATTCAGATGAAAACTAGATAGAACCGTTCTCAGAAACTCCTTTATGATGTGTGCATTCTACTCACAGAGTTGAACCTTCGTTTTGATAGAACAGTTTTGAAACACTCTTTTTGTGGAGTCTGCAAGTGGATATTTGGAGCGCTTTGAAGCCTATGCTGGAAAGGGAAACATCTTCACATAAAAAGTAGATAGAAGCATTCTCAGAAACTTCTTTGAGATGTGCGCATTCAACTCACAGAGTTGAAGCTTCCTTTTGATATAGTTGTCTTGAAACACTCTTTCAGGAGCATCTGCATGGGGATATTTGGAGTGCTAAGAGGCCAACACTGGAAAAGGAAATATCTTGACATAAAAACTAGAAGGAAGCATTCTCAGAAACTTCCCTATGCTTTATGCATTCAAGTCACAGAGCGGAACCTTCCTTTTGAAAGCACAGTTTTGAAACACTCTTTTTGTGGAACTTGCTAGTGGATGTTTGAAGCGATTTGAGGCCTATGCTGGAAAACGAAATAGCTTCCCATAAAAACTAGAGAGAAGCATTCTCAGAAAGTTCTTTGTGATAAGTGCATTCAACTCACAGACTTGAACCTTCATTTTGAAAGAGCAATTTGAAACACTCTTTTTGTAGAATCTGCAAGTGGATATTTTGAGCGTTTTGAGGCCTTTGCTGGGAAATGAAATATCTTCACCTGAAAAGTAAACAGAAGCATTCTCAGAAATTTCTTTGTGATGTGTGCATTCAACTCACAGAGTTGAACCTGCCTTTTCATAGAGCAGTTTGGGAACAGCGTTTTTGTAAAATCTGCAAGTGGATATTTGGAGCGATTTGAGGCCTATGCTGCAAAAGGAAATATCTTCACAGAAACCCTAGTCAGAAGCATGCTCAGGAACTTCTGTGTGATGAGTACATTCAACGCACGGACTTGAACCTTCGTTTTGATAGAACAGTTTTGAAACACTGCTTTTGTAGAATCTGCAAGTGTTTATTTGGAGCGCTTTGAGGCCTATGTGGGAAAGGGAAATATCTTCACATGAAAACTAGACAGAAGCATTCTCAGAGACTTCCCTTTGCTTTCTGCATTCAACCCACATAGCTGAACCTTCCTTTTGATAGAACAGTTTTGGAAATCTCTTTTCATAGAATTTGGAAGTCAACATTTGGAACGCTTTGAGGCCTATGCTGGAAAAGGAAATATCTTCACATAAAAACTAGGTAGAAGCATTCTCAGAAACTTCTTGGTGATGTGCGCATTCAACTCACAGAGTTGAAGCTTTCTTTTGATATAGCTGTTTTGAAACACTCTTTCAGTAGAATCTGCAAGTGGATATTTGGAGTGCTAAGAGGCCAACACTAGAAAAGGAAATATCTTCACATAAAAACTAGACGGAAGCATTATCAGAAACTTCCCTGGCTTTATGCATTCAAGTCACAGAGAGGAACCATCCTTTTGAAAGCACAGTTTTGAAACACTCTTTTTGTTGAATTTGCTAGTAAATGTTTGGAGCGATTTGAGGCCTATGCTGGAAAACGAAATATCTTCCCTTAAAAACTAGACAGAAGCATTCTCAGAAACTTGTTTGTGAATTGTGCATTCAACTCACAGAATTGAACCTGCGTTTTGATAGAGTAGTTTGGAAACAGCCTTTTTGAAATTCTGCAAGTGGATAATTTGAGCGATATGAGACCTATGTTGCAAAAGGAAATATCTCCACATAAACCCTAGACAGAAGCATTCTCAGAAACTTCTTTGTCATTTGGGGATTGAACTCATAGAGTTGAACCTTTCTTTTCATAGAGCAGTGCTGCAACACTCTTGTTGTGGAAACTGCAAGTGGATGTTTGGTGTGATTGCGGCATCTAGTGGAAAAGGAAATACATTCAGGTGAAATCTAGATAGAACCATTCTCAGAAACTTCTTTGTAATATGTGCATCCTACTCACAGTGTTGAACCTTCCTTTTGATAGAACAGTTTTGAAACACTCTTTTTGTGGAGTCTGCAAGTGGATATTTGGAGCGATTTGGAGTGTATGCTGGAAAAGGAAACATCTTCACATAAAAACTAGATAGAAGAATTCTCAGAAACTTCTTTGGATGTGCGCATTCAACTCACAGATTTCAAGCTTCCTTTTGATATAGCTGTTTTGAAACACTCTTTCAGTAGAATCTGCAAGTGGATATTTGGAGGGCTAAGAGGCCAGCACTGGAAAAGGAGATATCTTCACATAAAAACTAGACGGAAGCATTCTTAGAAACATCCCTGTGCTGTATGCATTCAAGTCACTGAGAGGAACCTTCCTTTTGAAAGCGGAGTTTTGAAACACTCTTTTTGTAGTATTTTCTAGTGGGTGTTTGGAGCGATTTAAGGCCTATGCTGGAAAACGAAATATCTTCCCATAAAAACTAGACAGAAGCATTCTCAGAACCTTCTGTGTGATGAGTGCATTCAACTCACACCCTTGAACTTTCCTTTTGATAGAGCAGTTTTGAAACACTCTTTAGGTAGCATCTGAAAGTCCATATTTGGAGGGATCTTATGGCAATTATGGAAAACGAAATATCATCACATAAAAACTAGGCAGAAGCATTATCAGAAACTTCTTCATGCTGAGTGCATTCAACTCACAGAGTTGAAAGTTCCTTTCGATAGAACAGTTTGAAACACTCCTTTTGCAGGATCTGCAAATGTTTATTTTTAGAGCTTTGAGGCCTATGTTTGAAAAGGAAATGTCTTCCCATAAAAACTACACAGAAGCATTGTCAGGAACTTCTTTGTGATGATCACATTCAACTCACACACTTGAACCTTAATTTTGAAAGAGCAGTTGTGAAACACTCTTTTTGTAGAATCTGCAAGTGGATATTATGAGCGATTTGAGGCCTTTGCTGTGAAATGAAATATCTTCACCTGAAAACTACACAGAAGCATTCTCAGAAACTTCTTTGTGATGTGTGCATTCAACTCACAGAGTTGAACCTGCCTTTTGATAGAGCAGTTTGGAAACAGCCTTTTGTAAATTCTGCAAGTGGATATTTGGAGTGATTTGAGGCCTATGCTGCAAAAGGAAATATCTTCACAGAAACCCTAGACAGAAGCATTCTCAGGAACTTCTGTGTGATGAGTGCATTCAACTCACGGACTTGAACCTTCCTTTTGATAGAACAGTTTTGAAACACTCCTTTTGTAGGATCTGCAAGTGTTTATTTGGAGCTCTTTGAGGCCTATGATGGAAAAGGATATATCTTCACATAAAAACGAGATAGAAGCATTCTCAGAACCTTCTGTGTGATGAGTGCATGCAACTCACACAGTTGAACTTTCCTTTTGATAGAGCAGTTTTGAAACACTCTTTTAGTAGCATCTGTAAGTCGATATTTGGAGGGCTCTCATGCCAATGCTGGAAAACGAAATATCATCACATAAAAACTAGGCAGAAGCATTATCAGAAACTTCTTCATGATGAGTGCATTCAACTCACAGAGTTGAACGTTCCTTTCGATAGAACAGTTTGAAACACTCCTTTTGTAGGATCTGCAAATGTTTATTTGGAGCGCTTTGAGGCCTATGTTGGAAAAGGAAATATCTTCACATAAAAACTAGATAGAAGTATTCTCAGAATCTTCCCTGTGCTTTCTGCATTCAACCCACATAGTTGAACCTTCCTTTTGGTAGAACAGTTTTGAAAATCTCTTTTCGTAGAATCTGCAAGTCAACATTTGGAACGCTTTGAGGCCAATGCTGGAAAAGGAAATATCTTCACATAAAAACTAGATAGAAGCATTCTCAGAATCATCTTTGTGATGTGCGCATTCAACACACAGAGTTCAAGCTTCCTTTTGATATAGCTGTTTTGAAACACTCTTTCAGTAGAATCTGCAAGTGGATATTTGGAGTGCTAAGATGTCAACACTGGAAAAGGAAGTATTTTCACATAAAAACTAGACAGAAACATTCTTAGAAACTTCTTAGTGAAGAGTTCATTCAACTCACAGAGTTGAACGTTCCTTTTGATAGAACAGTTTTGAAATACTCCTTTTGTAGGATCTGCAACTGTTTATTTGGAGGGCTTTGAGGACTATGTTGGAAAATGAAATATCTTCACAGAAAAACTAGACAGAAGCATTCTCAGAAACTTCCCTGTGCTTTCTGCATTCAACCCTCATAGTTGAACATTCCTTTTGATAGAACAGTTTTGAAAATCTCTTTTCGTAGAATCTGCAAGTCGACATTTGGAACGCTTTGAGGTCTACGCCTGAAAAGGAAATATCTTTACATAAAAACTAGATAGAAGCATTCTCAGAAACTTCCCTGTGCTTTATGCATTCAAGTCACAGAAAGGAACCTTCCTTTTGAAAGCACAGTTCTGAAACACTCTTTTTGTAGTATTTGCTACTGGAAGTTTTGAGGAATGTGAGGTCTATGCTGGAAAACGAAATATCTTCCCATAAAAACTAGACAGAAGCATTCTCAGAAACTTCTTTGTGATGAGTGCATTCAACTCACAAACTTTAACATTCCTTTTGAAATAGCAGTTTTGAAAACACTCTTTTTGTAGAATCTGCAAGTGGATATTTTGAGCATTTTAATGCCTTTGCTGGGAAATGAAATATCTTCACCTGAAAACTAGACAGAAGCATTCTCAGAAACTTCTTTGTGATGTGCGCATTCAACTGATGGAGTTGAAGCTTCCTTTTGAAATAGCTGTTTTGAAACACTCTTTCAGTAGGATCTGCAACTGTATATATGGAGTGTTAAGAGGCCAACACTGGAAAAGGAAATATCTTCACATAAAAACTAGATGGAAGCATTCTCAGAAACTTCCCTGTACTTTTTGCATTCAAGTCACAGAGAGGAAGCTTCCTTTTGAAAGCGCAGTTTTGAAACACTCCTTTTCCAACATAGGCCTCAAAGAGCTCTAAATAAACACTTGCAGATTCTACAAAAAGAGTGTAGAGTGGATTGGAGATTCCAATCCATTCCATTCCATTGCATTGTACTCACAGAGTTGAACCTTCCCTTTGATAGAACAGTTTAGAAACACTCTTTTTGAAAAATCTGCAAGTGTTTATTTGAAGCGCTTTGATTCCTATGTTTGAAAAGGAAATATCTTCCCATGAAAATCAGACCGAAGCATTCTCAGAAACTTCTTTGTGACGAGTGCATTCTACTCACAGAGTTGAACCTTCCTTTGATAGAACACTTTTGAAACACTCTTTTTGTAGAATCTGCAATGGGATATTTGAGCGCTTTGATGCCTATGTTGGAAAAGGAAATTTCTTCCCATAATAACTAGACTGAAGCATTCTCAAAAACTTCTTTGTGATGAGTGCATTCTTCTCACAGAGTTGAACCTTCCTTTTGACAGAAGAGTTTTGAAACACTGTTTTTGGAGATTCCGCAAGTGTTTATTTGGAGCGCTTTGAGGCCTATGCTGGAAAAGGAATTATCTTCACATAAATACTAGACAAAAGCATTCTCAGAAACTTTTTCTGATGTGCACATTCTACTCACCGTGTTGAACCTTCCTTTTGGTAGAGCAGTTTTGAAACACTCTTTTTCTAGAATATGCAAGAGGATATTTGGAGTGTTAGGGGGCCCACACTGGAAAAGGAAATATCTTCCCATAAAAACTAGACAGAAGCATTCTCAGAAACTTCTTTGTGATGAGTGCATTCAACTTACAGACTTTAACTTTCCTTTTGAAAGAGCAGTTTTGAAACACTCTTTTTGTAGAATCTGCAGGTGGATATTTTGTGTGCTTTGAGGCCTAAGCAGCAAAAGGAAATATCTTCAGGTAAAAACTAGACAGAAACATTCTCCAAAACCTCTTTGTGGTGTGTGCATTCAAAAAACAAAGTAGGACCTTCCTTTTGATAGTGCAGTTTTGAAACACCCTTTTTGTAGAATCTGCAAGTCGATATTTGGAGAGATTTGAGGCCTATGCTGAAAAAGAGGATATCTTCACCTAAAAACTAGATAGAAGCATTCTCAGAAACTTCTCTGTGCTTTATGCGTTCAACATACAGACTTGAAACTTCCTTCTGAAAGAGCAGATTTGAAACACTGTTTTTGTAGAGACTGCAAGTGGATATTTGGAGTGCTTTGAGGCCTATGCTGGAAAAAGAAATATCCTCACATAAAAACTAGACAAAAGCATTCTCTGAAACTTGTTATGATGAATGCATTCAGCTCACAGAGTTGAACCTTCCTTTTGAAGGAACAGTTTCGAAACACCCTTTTGTAGAATCTGCAAGTGGATATTTGGAGAGATTTGAGGCCTATGCTGGAAAAGGGGATATCTTCACATAAAAACTAGATGGAAGCATTGTCAGACACTTCTCTGTGACGAGTGCATTCAACTCACAGAGTTCAACCTTCCTTTTTGTAGAACAGTTATTAAACACTCTCTTTGTAGAATCTACAAGGGATCATTTGGAGCATATTGAGGCCTATGCTGGGAAAAGAAGTATCTTCCCATAAAAAAATAAGCAGAATCATTCTGAGATACTTTTTTGTGATGAGTGCATTCGACTCACAGACTTGAAACTTCTTTTTGATAGAGCAGTTTTGAAACACTCTTTTTGTAGAATCTGCAAGTGGATATTTGGAGCACTTTGAGGCCTATGATGGAAAAGGAAATATCTTCACATAAAACTAGACAGAAGCATTCACAGAAATTTCTGTGTGATGAGTGCATTCAATTCAAAGAGTTGAACGTTCCTTTTGATAGAACAGTTTGGAAACACTCTTTTTGTCAAATCTGCAAGTGATATTTGGAGCGCTTTGAGGCCTATGCTGGAAAAGAAAATATCTTCACATAAAAACAAGACGGAAGCATTCTCAGACACTTCTCTGTAATGTGTGCATTCAACTCACAGATTTCAACCTTCCTTTTGATAGAACAGTTTTGAATCACTCTCTTTGTAGAATCTACAAGAGATTATTTGGAGTGCATTGAGGCCTATGCTGGAAAAGGAAGTATCTTCCCATAAAAACTAAGTAGAACCATTCTCAGAAACATTTTTGTGATGAGTGCATTCAACTCACAGACTTGAACATTCCTTTTGATAGAACAGTTTGGAAACACTCTTTTTGTCAAATCTGCAAGTGATATTTGGAGCGCTTTGAGGCCTATTCTGGAAAAGAAAATATCTTCACATAAAAACAAGATGGAAGCATTCTCAGAAACTTCTCTGTAATGAGTGCATTCAACTCACAGAGTTCAACCTTCCTTTTGGTAGAACAGTTTAGAATCACTCTCTTTGTAGAATCTACAAGAGATTATTTGGAGTGCATTGAGGCCTATGCTGGAAAAGGAAGTATCTTCCCATAAAAACTAAGCAGAATCATTCTCAGAAACATTTTTGTGATGAGTGCATTCAACTCACAGACTTGAACATTCCTTTTTATAGAACAATTTGGAAACACTCTTTTTGTCAAATCTGCAAGTGATATTTGGAGCGCTTTGAGGCCTATTCTGGAAAAGAAAATATCTTCACATAAAAACAAGATGGAAGCATTCTCAGACACTTCTCTGTAATGAGTGCATTCAACTCACAGAGTTCAACCTTCCTTTTGGTAGAACAGTTTTGAATCACTCTCTTTGTAGAATCTACAAGAGATTATTTGGAGTGCATTGAGGCCTATGCTGGAAAAGGAAGTATCTTCCCATAAAAACTAAGCGGAATCATTCTCAGAAACATTTTTGTGATGAGTGCATTGAACTCACAGACTTGAACATTCCTTTTGATAGGGCAGTTTTTAAACACTCTTTGTGTAGATTCTGCAAGTGGGTATTTCGAGCACTTTGAGGTGAAAGATGGAAAAGGAAATATCTTCATATAAAAACTAGACTTAAGCATTCACAGAAATTACTTTGGGATGAGTGCATTCAACTCAAAGAGTTGAACCTTCCTTTTGATAGAACAGTTTTGAAACACTTTTTTTGTAGAATCTGCAAGTGGATATTTGGAGCAATTTGAGGCCTATGCTGGAAAAGGAAATATCTTCACATAAAAACTAGACAGAAGCATTCTCAGAAATTTCTTTGTGATGAGTGCATTCAACTCACAGGTTTGAACTTGCCTTTTGATAGAACAGTTTTGAAGCACTCTGTTTGTAGAGTTTGCAAGTGGATATTTGGAGAGATTTGTGGCCTGTGCTGCATAAAGGGAATATCTTAACTTAAGAACTAGACAGAAGCATTCTCAGAGACTTCCCTTAGCTTTATGCATTCAAATCACAGGCTTGAACCTTCCTTTTGATAGAGCAGTTTTGAACCACTCTTTTTGTAGAATCTGCAAGTGGATATTTGGAGCGATTTGAGGCCTATGATGAAAAAGGAAATATCTTCACCTAAAAACTAGACAGAAACATTCTCAGAAACTTCTGTGGGATGAGTACATTCAACCAACAGAGTTGAACCCTCCTTCTGATAGACTAGTTTTGAAACACACTTTTTGTAGAATCTGCAATTGGATGTTTGGAGGGCATTGAGGCCTATGCTGGAAAAGAAAATATCTTCACCTAAAAACTAGACAGAAGCATTCTCAGAAACTTATTTGTGATGAGTGCATTCAACTCACAGGGTTGAAACTTCCTTTTGATAGAACAATTCTGACACAATCTTCTTGTAGAATCTGCAAGTGGATATTTGGATCGCTTGAGGCCTATGATGGAGTAAGAAATAATTTCACATAAAAACTATGTTGAAGCTTTCTCAAAAACATCTTTGTGATGTGTGCCTTCAACTCACAGAATTGAAACTTCCTTTTGATAAAGCAGTTTTGGAACACCATATTGTAGAAACTGCAAGTGGATAGATTTAGCACTTTGAGGTCTAGCCTGGAAAAGGGTATATCTTCACATAAAACCCGGACAGAAGCATTCTCAGAAACTTCCCTGTGCTTTATGAATTCAGCTCACAGACTTGAAACTTCCTTTTGATAGAACAGTTTGGAAACACACTTTTTGTAGAACCTGGAAATGGATATTTGGAGCACTTTGAGGCCTATGCAGGAAAAGGAAATACCATCACATAAAAACTAGACAGAAGTATTCTCAGAAACTTCTTTGTGATGTGTGCATTCAACTCACAGAGTTGAACCCTGCTTTTGAAAGAGCAGTTATGAGACACCCTTTTTGTAGGATCTGCAGGTAGATATTTTTGGTGCTTTGAGGCCAGTGCTGGAAAAGGAAATATGTATACATAAAAACTAGACAGAGGCATTCTCAGAAACTTCTCTGTGTTTTATGATTTCAACTCACAGATTTGAACCTTCCTTTTGATAGCGCAGTTTTGAAACACTCTTTTTGTAGAATCTGCAAGTGGATTTTTGGAGCCCTTTGAGGACTATGCTGCAAAAAGAAACATCTTCATATAAAAATTGGACAGAGGCCTTCTCAGAAACTACTTTTTGATGAATGCATTCAGCTCACAGGTTTGAACCTTCCTTTTGATAGAACAGTGGTGAAACACTCTTTTACTAGTATCTGTAAGTGGATATTAGGAGCTCTTTGAAGCTTATGATGGAAAAGGAAATATCTTCACATAAAACCTAGACGGAAGTATTCTCAGAAACTTCATTGTGATGAGTGAGTTCAACTCACAGAGTTGAACCAACCTTTTGATTGAACAGTTTTGAAACACTCTTTTTGTAGAATCTGCAAGTGGATATTTAGAATGCTTTGAGGCCTATGCTCGAAAAGGAAATTTCTTCATGTAAATACTAGACAGAAGCATGCTCAGAAACTTCTTTGTGATGAGTGCATTGTACTCACAGACTTTAAATTTCCTTTTGATAGAGCAGTTTTGAAACAGTCTTTTTGTAGAATATGCAAGTGTATATTTGGTGCGATTTGAGGGCTAAGCTGGAAAAGGAAATATCTTCACATAAAAACTGGACAGAAGAATTCTCCGTATCTTCTTTGTGATGTGTGCATTAAACTAACAGAGTAGAACCTTCCTTTTGATAGAGCAGTTTTGAAACACCCTTTTTGTAGAATCTGCAAGTGGATATTTGGAGCGATTTGAGGCCTATGGTGAAAAAGGGGATATCTTCGCATAAAAACTAGTTAGAAGCATTCTCAGAAACTTCCCTGTGCCTTACACATTCAACTCACAGACTTAAAACTTCCTTTTGAAAGAGCAGATTTGATACACTGTTTTTGTAGAAACTGCAAGTGGATATTTGGAGTGCTTTGAGGCCTATGCAGGAAAAGGAAATATCCCCACATAAAAAGTAGACAAAAGCATTCTCCGAAACTTCTTTGTGATGAATGCATTCACCTCACAGAGTTGAACCTTCACTTTGATGGAACAGTTTTGAAACACTCTTTTTGTAGAATCTGCAAGTGGATATTTGGAGCGCTTTGAGGCCTATGCTGGAAAAGGAAATATCTTCACATAATAACTAGACGGAAGCATTCACAGAAACTTCTCTGTGATGAGTGCATTCAACTCACAGAGTTCAACCTTCCTTTTGGTAGAACAGTTATGAAACACTCTCTTTGTAGAATCTACAAGAGATTATTTGGAGCTCATTGAGGCCTATGCTGGAAAAGAAAGTATCTTCCCATGAAAACTAAGCAGAATCATCCTCAGAAATATTTTTGTGATGAGTGCATTCAACTCACAGACTTGAACCTTCCTTTTGATAGAGTAGTTTTGAAACACTCGTTTTGTAGAATCTGCAAGTGGATATTTGGAGCGCTTTGAGGTCTATGCTGGAAAAGGGAATATCTTCACATCAAAACTAGACAGAAGCATTCTCAGAAATTTCTGTGTGATGAGTGCATTCAACTCACAGGGTTGAACTTTCCTTTTGATAGAATAGTTTTGTAACATTCTTTTTGTAGAATCTGCAAGTGGGTATTTGGAGCGATTTGAGGCCTATGCTGCAAAAAGAGAAATCTTCACATAAAAGCTAGACAGAAGCATTCCCTGAAACTTCCCAGTGCTTCATGCATTCAACTCACAGACTTGAACCTTCCTTTCGATAGAGCAGTTTTGAAACACTCTTTTTGTAGAATCTGCAATTGGATATTTGGAGCGATTTGAGGCCTATGATGAAAAAGGGAATATCTTCACCTAAAAACTAGACAGAAGCATTCTCAGAAACTTCTTTGTGATGAGTGCTTTCAACCCATAGAGTTGAAACTTCCTTTTTTTAGAACTGTTTTGTAACACTCTCTTTGTGGAATCTGAATATGGATACTTCGTGTGCTTTGAGGCCTATGCTGGAAATGGAAATATGTTCTCATAAAAACTAAGCAGAATCATACTCACAAAGTTCTTAGTGATGAGTGCATTCAACTCAAAGACTTAAACCTTCCTTTTGATATAGCAGTTTTGACACACTCTTTTTGTAGAATCTGCAAGTGGATATTTGGAGCGCTATGAGGCCTACGCTGTAAAAGGAAATATCTTCACATAAAAACTATACAGAAGCATTCTCAGAAACATCTCTATGATGAGCACATTGTACTCACAGGCTTGAACTTTCTTTTTGATAGAGCAGTTTTGAAAAACTCCTTTTGTAGAATGTGCAAGTGGATACTTGGTGTGCTTTGAGGCCTAATCTGGAAAAGGAAATATCTTCACATAAAAACTAGACAGAAGCATTCTCTGAAACTTCTTTGTGATTCATGCATTCATCTAACGGACTAGAAACTTCCTTTTGATAAAGCAGTTTTGAAACACACTTTTTGTAGAATCTGCAAGTGGATATTTGGAGCGATTTGAGGCCTGTGGTGTAAAAGAGAATATCTTCACATAAAAACTAGACGGAAGCATTCTCAGAAACTTCAGTGTGCTTTATGCATTCTACTCACAGACTTAAACCTTCCTTTTGAAAGAGCAGATTTGAAAAACTCTTTTTGTAGAAATTGCAAGTGGATATTTGGAGCACTTTGAGGCCTATGCTGGAAAAGGATATATCCTCACAGAAAAATTAGACAAAAGCATTCTCCAAAACTTCCTTGTGATGAATGCATTCAGCTTACAGAGTTGAACCTTCCTTTTGATAGAACAGTTTTGAAACACTCTTTTTGTAGAATCTGCAAGTGGATATATGGAGTGCTTTGAGACCTATGCTGGAAAAGGAAATATCTTCACATAAAAATTAGACAGAAGCATTCTCAGACCCTTCTCTGTGATGAGTTAATTCAACTCACAAAGTTCAACCTTCCTTTTCGTAGAACAGTTTTGAATCACTCTCTTGTAGAATCTACAATAGATTATTTGGAGCACATTGAGACCTATGATGGAAAAGGGAATATCTTCCCATAAAAAGTAGGCAGAATCATTCTCAGAAACATTTTTTGTGATGAATGCATTCAGCTAACGGAGTTGAACCTTCCTTTTGATAGAACAGTTTTGAAACACTCTTTTTGTAGAATCTGCAAGTGGATATTTGGAGTGCTTTGAGACCTGTGCTGGAAAAGGAAATATCTTCACATAAAAATTAGACAGAAGCATTCTCAGACACTTCTCTGTGATGAGTGCATTCAACTCACTGAGTTCAGCCTTCCTTTTGGTAGAACAGTTTTGAATCACTCTCTTTGTAGAATCTACAATAGATTATTTAGAGTGCATAGAGGCCTATGATGGAAAAGGGAATATCTTCCCGTAAAAACTAAGCAGAATCATTCTCAGAAACATTTCTGTGATGAGTGCATTCAACTCAGAGACTTGAACATTCCTTTTCATAGAGCAGTTTTGAAACACTCTTTTTATAGAATCTACAAGTGGATATTTGGAGCAATTTGAGGCCTATGCTGGAAAAGGGAATATCTTCACATAAAAACTAGACAGAAGCATTCTCAGAAATTTCTTTGTGATGAGTGCATTCAACTAACAGGGTAGAACTTTCCTTTTGAAAGAACAGTTTTGAAACACTCTGTTTGTAGAATTTGCAAGTGGATATTTGGAGCGATTTGAGGCCTATTCTGCAAAAAGGGAATATCTGAACATAAGAACTAGACAGAAGCATTCTCAGAGACTTCCTTGTGCCTTATGCATTCAATTCACAGGCTTGAACCTTCCTTTTGATAGAGCAGTTTTGAAACATCCTTTTTGTAGACTCTGCAAGTGGATATTTGGAGCGATTTGAGGCCTATGGTGAAAAAGGGGATATCTTCACATAAAAACTAGATAGAAGCATTCTCAGAAACTTCCCTGTGGTTTATGCAGTCAACTCACAGACTTGAAACTTCCTTTTCAAAGAGCAGATTTTAAACACTCTTTTTGTAGCATCTGCAAGTGGATATTTGGAGTGCTTTGAGGCCTATGCTGGAAAAGGAAATATCCTCACATAAAAACTAGACAAAAGCATTCTCTGAAACTTCTTTGGGATGAATGCATTCAGCTCACAGAGTTGAACCTTTCCTTTGATGGAACAGTTTTGAAACACTCTTTTTTTAGAATATGCAAGTGGATATTTGGAGCGCTTTGGGGCCCATGGTGGAAAAGGAAATATCTTCACATAATACCTAGATGGAAGGATTCTCAGAAACTTCTCTGTGATGAGTCAGTTATGAAACACTCTCTTTGAAGAATCTACAAGATATTATTTGGAGCTCATTGAGGCCTATGCTGGAAAAAGGAATACCTTCATATAAAAACTAGACAGAAGCATTCTGAGAAACTTCCCTGCACTTTGTGCATTCAACTCACACTCTTGAACCTTCTTTTTGAAAGAGCAGATTTGAAACACTCTTTTTGTAGAAACTGCAAGTGCATATTTGGAGCGCTTTGTGGCCTATGATGGAAAAGGAAATATCCTCACAGAAAAATTAGACAAAAGCATTCTCAGAAATTTCTTTGTGATGTGTGCATTTAACTCACCGAGTTGAACTTTCCTTTTGACGGAACAGTTTTGAAACAGTCTTTTTGTAGTATCTGCAAGTGGATATTTGGAGCATTTTGAGGTCTATGCTGGAAAAGGAAATATCTTCATATAAAAACTAGACAGAAGAATTCTCAGAAATTTCTTTGTGATGAGTGCCTTCAACTCATAGGGTTGAACTTTCATTTTGATAGAACAGTTTTGAAACACTCTGTTTGTAGAATTTGCAAGTGTATATTTGGAGCGATTTGAGGCCTATGCTGCAAAAAGGGAATATCTGAACATAAGAACTAGACAGAAGCATTCTCAGAGACTTCCCTGTGCTTTATGCATTCAGCTCACACTCTTGAAACTTCCTTTTGATAGAGCAGTTTTGAAACACTCTTTTTGTAGAATCTGCAATTGGATATTTGGAGCGATTTGAGGCCTATGATGAAAAAGGAAATAGCTTCACCTAAAAACTAGACAGAAACATTCTCAGAAACTTCTGTGGGATGAGTGCATTCAACCAACAGAGTTGAAACTTCCTTTTGATAGACTAGTTTTGAAACACACTTTTTATAGAATCTGCAAGTGGATGTTTGGAGGGCTTTGAGGCCTATGCTAGAAAAGGAAATATCTTCACCTAAAAACTAGACAGAAGCATTCTCAGAAACTACTTTGTGATGATTGCATCCAACTCACAGGGTTGAAACTTCCTTTTGATAGAACAGTTTGGAAACAATCTTTTTGTGGAATCTGCAAGTGGATATTTGGAGCGCTTGAGGCCTATGCTGCAGTAAGAAATAACTTCACATAAAAACTATATTGAAGCATTCTGAAAAACATCTTTGTGATGTGTGTCTTCAACTCACAGACTTGAAACTGCCTTTTGATAAAGCAGTTTTGAAACACCATTTTGTAGAATCTGCAGGTGGATAATTTTAGCACTTTGAGTCCTAGGCTGGAAAAGGGAATATCTTCACATAAAAACTGGACAGAAGCATACTCAGAAACTTCCCTGTGCTTTAGGAATTCAACACACAGACTTGAACCTTCCTTTTGATTGAGCAATTTTGAAACACTGTTTTTGTAGTAACTGCAAGTGGATATTCGGAGCGCTTTGAGGCCTATGCTGGAAAAGGAAATACCTTCATAAAAAAACAAGATAGAAGCATTCTCAGAAACCTCTTTGTGATGTGTGTATTCAATTCACAGAGTTGAACCTTCCTTTTGAAAGAGCAGTTATGAAACACGCTTTTTTTAGAATCTGCACGTGGATATTTTTGAATGTTTGAGGCTAGTGCTGGAAAAGGGAATATCTACATATAAAAACTAGACAGAAGAATTCTCAGAAGCTTCTCTGTGCTTTATGATTTCAACTCACAGAGTAGAACCTTCCTTTTGATAGAGAAGTTTTGAAACACACTTTTTATAGAATCTGCATGTGGACATTTGGAGCGATTTGAGGCCTATGCTGGAAAAAGGAATATCTTCATATAAAAACCAGATAGAAGAATTCTGATAAACTTCCCTGTGCTTTGTGCATTCAACTCACACTCTTGAACCTTCTTTTTGAAAGAGCAGATTTGAACCACTCTTTTTGTAGAAACTGCAAGTGCATATTTGGAGCGCTTTGAGGCCTATGATGGAAAAGGAAATATCCTCACAGAAAAATTAGACAAATGCATTCTCAGAAATTTCTTTGTGATGAGTGCATTTAACTCACCGAGTTGAACTTTCCTTTTGATAGAACAGTTTTGAAACAGTCTTTTTGTAGAATCTGCAAGTGGATATTTGGAGCATTTTGAGGTCTATGCTGGAAAAGGAAATATCTTCACATAAAAACGAGACCGAAGCATTTTCAGAAATTTCTTTGTGATGAGTGCCTTCAACTCACAGGGTTGAACTTTCCTTTTGATAGAAGAGTTTTGAAACACTCTTTTTGTAGAATCTGCAAGTGCATATTTGGAGCGATTTGAGGCCTATGCTGCAAAAACGGAATATCTTCACATGAAAACTAGACAGAAGCATTCTCAGAAACTTCGCCATGCTTTATGCATTCAACTCACAGACTTGAACCTTCCTTTTGATTGAGCAGTTTTGAAACACTCTTTTTGTAGTATCTGCAAGTGGATATTTGAAGAGATTTGAGGCCTATGATGAAAAAGGAAATATCTTCACCTAAAAACTAGACAGAAGCATTCTCAGAAACTGCTTTGTGATGAGTGCATTGAACTCACAGAGTTGAAACTTCTTTTTGATAGAACAGTTTTGTAACACTCCTTTTGTAGAATCTGCAAGTGGATATTTGGAGTGTTTTTACGCCAATGCTATAAAAGGAAATATCTTCACATAAAAACTAGACAGAAGCATTCTCAGAAACTTCTCTGTGATGAGTGCATTCAATTCACAGAAGTGAACCTTCCTTTTGATAGAACGGTTTTGAAACACTCCCTTTATAGAATCTGAAAGTGGATACTCGGTGCGCTTTGAGGCCTATGCTGGAAATGGAAATATGTTCTCATAAAAACTAAGCAGAAGCATTCTCACAAAGTTCTTATTGATGAGTGAATTCAACTCACAAACCTAAACCTTCCTTTTGATAGAGCAGATTTGACGCACTCTTTTTGTAGAATCTGCAAGTGGATATTCGGAGGCTATGAGGCCTACACTGGAAAAGGAAATATTTTCACCTAAAAACTATACAGAAGCATTCTCAGAAACCTCTCTATGATGAGTGCATTGTACTCACACACTTGAACCTTCCTTTTGGCAGAGAAGTTTTGAAACACACTTTTTGTAGATCCGCAAGTGGATATTTTGTGGGCTTTGAGGCCTAAGTTGGAAAAGGAAATATCTTCAGATAAAAACTAGAAAGAAGCATTCTCTGAAACTTCTTTGTGATGCGTGCATTAATCTAACAGAGCAGAATGTTCCCTTTGATAGCGCAGTTTTGAAACACCCTTTTTGTAGAATCTGCCAGGGGATATTTGGAGCGATTTGAGGCCTATGCTGTAAAAGGGAATATCTTCACATAAAAACTAGACGGAAGCATTCTCAGAACCTTCCCTGTGCTTTATGCATTCAACTCACAGACTTGAACTTTCCTTTTGAAAGAGCAGATTTAAAACACTCTTTTTGTAGAAACTGCAAGTGGATATTTGGAGTGCTTTGAAAAACTGGACAGAGGCCTTCTCCGAAACTACTTTGAGATGAATGCATTCAGCTCACAATGTTGAAACTTCCTTTTGATAGAACAATTGTGAAACACTATTTTTGTAGAATCTGAAACTGGATATTTGGAGCTCTTTGAGGCTTACAATGGAAAAGGAAATATATACACATGAAATCTACATGGAAGTGTTCTCAGAAACTTCTTTGTGATGAGTGCATTCAATTCACAGAGTTGAACCATCCGTTTGATTGAAGAGTTTTGAAACACTCTTTTCGTAGAATCTGTAAGTGGATATTTGGAAGGCTTTGAGGCCTATGCTCGAAAAGGAAATATCTTCATATAAAAACTAGACGGAAGCATCCTCAGAGACTTCTTTGTGATGACTGCATTAAACTAAGAGAGTAGAATCTTCCTTTTGATAGAGCAGTTTTGAAACACCCTTTTTATAGAATCCGCAAGTAGACATTTGGAGAGATTTGAGGCTTATGCTGGAAAAAGGAATATCTTCACATAAAAACTAGACAGAAGCATTCTGAGAAACTTCCCTGCACTTTATGCATTCAACTCATAGGCTTCAACCTTCCTTTTGAAAGAGCAGATTTGAAACACTCCTTTTGTAGTATCTGCAAGTGTATATTTGGAGGGCTTTGAAGCCTATGCTGGAAAAGGAAATATCCTCACGTAAAAACTAGACAAAAACATTCTCAGAAACTTCTTTGTGATGAGTGCATTCAACTCACAGAGTTGAACTTTCCTTTTGATAAAACAGTTTTGAAACACTCTTTTTGTAGAATCTGCAAGTGAATATTTGAGCGCTTTGAGGCCTATGCTGGAAAAGGAAATATCTTCACATAAAAACTAGACGGAAGCATTCTCAGACACTTTTCTGTGATGATTGCATTCAACTCACAGAGTTCAACATAACTTTACATAGAACAGTTTTGAAGCACTCTCCTTGTAGAGTCTACAGGAGATTATTTGGAATGCTTTGAGGCCTGTGCTGGAAAAGGAAATATCTTCCCATAAAAACTAAGCAGAACCGTTATCAGAAACATTTTGTGATGACTGCCTTCACCTCATGGACTTGAACCTTCATTTTGAAAGAGCAGTTTTGAAACACTCTTTTTGTAGGATCTGCAATTGGATATTTGGAGCACTTTGAGGCCAATGCTGGAAAAGGGAATATCTTCACAAGAAGAGTAACAGAAGCATTCTCAGAAATTTCTTTGTGATGTGTGCATTCAATTCCAAGAGTTGAATCTTCCTTTTGATAGAGCAACTTTGAAACACTCTTTTTGTAGGATCTGCAAGTGGATATTTGGAACGATTTGAGGCCTATGCTGCAAAAAGGGAAAATCTACACATAAAAACTAGATAGAAGCATTCTCATAAATGTCTTTGTGATGACTGCATTCAACCCACAGAGCTGAACTTTCCTTTTGATAGATCAGTTAAAAACACTCTTTTTGTAGAATCTGCAATTGGATAATTGGAGTGATTTGAGGCCAATGCTGCAAAAAAAGAATATCTTCACATAAAAACTAGACAGAAGCATTCTCAGAAACTTCCCTGTGCTTTATGCGTTCATCACACAGATTTGGACCTTTCTTTTGATAGAGAAGTTTTGAAATTCTCTTTTTGTAGAATCTGCAAGTGAATATTTGGAGCTCAATGAGGCCTATGCTGGAAAAGGAAATACCTTCACATAAAAACTAAACAGAAGAATTCTCAGAAAATTCTTTGTGATGTGTGCATTCAATTCACAGAGTTGAACAGTATTTTTGATGGAGCAGTTTTGAAACACCCTTTTTTCAGAATCTGCAAGTGGATATTTTGAGCGCTTTGAGGCCTATGCTGGAAAAGAAAATATCTTCACATAAAAACTAGACTGAAGCATTCTCAGAAACTTCTTAGTGATGAGTGCATTCAACTCACGGATTTGAACCTTCGCTTTGATTAAGCGGTTTTGAAGCACACCTTTTGTAATATCTGCAGGTGGATATTTGGAGTGCTTTGAGGCCTACACTGGAAAAAGGAATATCTTCACATAAGAACTTGACAGAAGCATTCTGAGAAACTTCCCTGTGCTTTATGCATTCAAATCAAAGAGTTCAACCTTCCCTTTGATAGCACAGGTTTGAAACACTCTTTTTGTAGAATCTACAGTTGGATATTTTGAGCGCTTTGAGGTCTATCCTGGAAAAGGAAATAACTTCACATAAAAACTAGATTGAAGCATTCTCAGAAACTTCTTTGTAATGTGAGCATTCAACTCACAGAGTCAAAACTTCCTTTTGACAGAGCAGTTTTGAAACATCCTTTTTGTAGAAATTGCAAGTGGATATTTGTAGCCCTTTGAGGCCTATGCTGGAAAAGGAAATATCTTCACATAAAAACCAGACAGAAGCATTCTCAGAAACTTCTTTGTGATGATTGCATTGAACTCACTGAGATGAAACTTTCTTTTGATAGGACAGTTTTGAAACACTCTTTTTGTAGAATCTACAAGTGGATATTTGGAGCCCTTTGAGGCCTACCCTGGAAAAGGAAATATCTTCACATAAAAACAAGACAGAAGCTCTATCAGAAACTTCTTTTTGATGAGTGCATTCAACTCACAGAGTTGAACCTTCCTTTTGATAGAATGGTTTTGAGCCACTCTTTTTGTAGAATCTGCAAGTGGATATTTGGAGTGCTTTGAGGCCTATAATGGAAAAGGAATTTCTTCACATAAAAAACTAGACAGAAGCATTCTCATAAACTTCTCTGTGATGAGTGCATTGAACTCCCTCAGTTGAAATTTTCTTTTGATAGAAAAGTTTTGAAACACTCTTTTTGTAGAATCTACGATTGGATATTTGGAGCGCTATGAGGCCTATGCTGGAAAATGAAATGTCTTCACATAAAAGTTATACAGAAGAATTCTCAGAAACTTCTTTGTGATGAGTGCATTCAACTCACAGAGTTGAACTTTCCTTTTGATAGAGCAGTTTTGAAAAACTCTTTTGGTAGAATCTGAAGGTGGATATTTGGAGCGCTATGAGGCCTATGCTATAAAAGAAAATATCTTAACATAAAAACTAGACAGAAGCATTCTCAGAAACTTCTTTGTGATGTGTGCATTCAACTCACAGAATTGAACCTCCCTTTTGATAGAGCAGTTTTGAAACACCCTTTTTGTACAGTCTGCAAGTGGATATTTGGAACGCTTTGAGGTCTATGCGGGAAAAGGAAATATCTTCACATAAAAACTAGACAGAAGCATTCTCAGAAAGAATGCATTAAACTGACAGAGTTGAAGCTTCCTTTTGATAGAACACTTTGGAAACACTCTCTTTGTAGAATCTGCAAGTGGATACTTGGAGCGCTTTGGAGCCTATGCTGGAAAAGGAAATATCTTCACGCAAAAACTAGACAGAAACATTCTCAGAAACTGCTTTGTGATGAGTGCATTCAACTCGCAGAGTTGAACCTTCTTTTTGATAGGACAGTTTTGAAACAGTCTTTTTGTTCAATCTGTAAGTTTATATTTGGAACGCTTTGAGACCTATGATGGAAAAAGAAATATTGTCACATAAAAACTAGACAGATGCATTCTCAGAAAGCTCCCTGTGATGAGTGCATTCAACTCACAGAGTTGAACCTTCCTATTGATAGAAGGGATTTGAAACACACTTTTTGTAGGATCAGCAATTTATATTTGGAGGTCTTTGCGGCCTATGCTAGAAAAGAAAGTATCTTCACACAGAAACTAGACAGAAGCATTGTCAGAGACTTCTTTGTGATGAGTGCATTCAACTTACACAGTTGAACCTTCCTTTTCTTAGAAGTGTTTTGAAACACTCTTTTTGTAGAATCTACATGTGGATATTTGGAGCGCATTAAGGCCTATGATGGAAAAGGAAATATCTTCACATAAAAACTAGAAAGAAGCTTTCCAAGGAACTTCTCTGTAATTATTGTATTCAACTCACAGATTGAGCCTTCCTTTTGATTGAGCAGCTTCGGAACACCATTTTTGTAGAATCTTCAAATGGATATTTGGAGGAATTTGAGGCCTGTGCTGGAAAAGGAAATATATTCACATAAAAACTAAACAGAAGCATTCTCAGAAACTTCTTTGTGATGTGTGCATTCAACTCACAGAGTTGAACCATACTTTTGATAGAGCAGTTTGGAAACACCCTTTTGTAGAATCTGCAAGTGGATATTTGGAGCGCTTTCGGGCCTATGCTGGAAAAGGAAACATCTTCACATAAAAACTAGACAGAAGCTTTCTCAGAAACATCTTTGTGATGAGTGCATTCAGCTAACATAGTTGAACCTTCCGTTTGATATAGCAGTTTTGAAATACCATTTTTGTGGAATCTGCAACTGAATATTTGGAGCACTTTGAGGCCTATGCTGGAAAAGGAAATATCTTCACATAAAAACTAGAGAGAATCATTCTCAGAAACTTCACTGTGCTTCATGCATTCAACTTAGAGACTTGAACTTTCCTTTTAATAGAGCAGTTTTGAAACAGTCTTTTTGTAGGATCTGCAAGTGGATATTTGGAGCGCTTTGAGGCCTATTTTGGAAACGGAAATATCTTCACACAAAAAATTGACGGAAGCATTCTAAGAAACTTCTTTGTGATGAGTGAATTCAAATCACAGGCTTAAACCATCCTTTTGATAGAGCAGTTTTCAAACACTCTTTTTGTAGAATCTGCAAGTGGATATTTGGAGTGCTCTGAGGTCTATGCTGGAAAAGGAAATATCTTCACATAAAAAATAGACAAAACGATTTTCAGAATTTTCTTTGTGATGAGTACATTCAACTCAAAAGTTGCACTGTCCTTTTGATAGAACGGTTTTGAAATACTCTTTTTGTAGAATCTGTAAGTAAATATTTGCAGCGCTTTGAGGCCTATCTTGCAAAAGGAAATATCTTCACATAAATACTAGACAGAGGCATTCTCAGAAAGTTTTTGTGATGTGCGCATTCAACTCACAGAATTCCATCTTCCTTTGATAGAACAGTTTTGAAACACTCTTTTTGTAGAATCTGCAAGTTGATATTGGAGCGCTTTGAGGCCTGTGATGGAAAAGGAAATAACTTCACATAAAAACTTGATTGAAGCATTCTCAGAAACTACTTTGGGATGTGTTCATTCAACTTACTGGCTTGAACCTTCCTTTTGATAGAGGAGTTTTGAAACACTCTTTTTGTAGAATCTGCAAGTGGATATTTGGAAAATTTTGGGGCTTATGATGGAAAAGGAAATACCTTCTCATAAAAACTAGACAGAAGAATTCTCAGAAACTTCTCTGTGACTACTGCATTCAACTCATAGAGTCGAACCTTCCTTTTGACAGAACAGTTTTGAAACACTCTTTTGAACACTCTGCAAGTGGATATTTGGAGTGCTGTGAGGCCTACGCTGGAAAGGGAAATATTTTCAAATAAAAACTAAGCAGAAGCATTCTCAGAAACTTCTTTATGATGAGTGCATTCAACTAACAGATTTGAACCTTGCTTTTCATAGAGCAGTTTTGAAACACTCTTTTTGTAGCATCTGCAAGTGAATATTTGGAGCGCTTTGAGGCCTAGGCTGGAAAAGTAACTATCTTCACATAACAACTAGACAGAAGCATTCTCAGAAACTTCTTTGTGATGTGCGCATTCAACTCACGGAGTTGAACCTTCCCTTTGATAGAACAGTTTTGAAATACTCTTTTTGCAGAATCTGCAAATGAATAACTGGAGTGCATTGAGACCTATGATGGAAATGGTAATATCTTCACATAAAAACCAGACAGAAGCATTCTCAGAAACTTCTCTGTGATGAGTGCATTCAACTCACAGAGTCGAACCTTCCTTTTGATATAACAGATTTGAAACACTCTCTTTGTAGAATCTGCAAGTGGATATTTGGAGCGCTTTTAGGTGTACACTTTAAAAGGATATATCTTCACATAAAAAATAGACAGAAGCATTCTCCGAAACTCCTTTGTGATGAGTGCATTCAACTCACAGACTTGAACCTTCCTTTTGATAGAGCAGTTTTGAAACACTTTTTTTGTAGTATCTGCAAGTGGATAATTGGAGCGCTTTGAGGCCTATGCTGGAAATGGAAACACCTTCAAATTAAAAATAGTCGGAAGAATTCTCAGAAACTACCTTGTGATAAGTGCATTTAACTCACAAATTTGAACCTTCCTTTTGATAGAACAGTTTTGAAGCACTCTTTTTCTAGAATCTGCAAGTGGATATTTTGAGCACATTGAGGCCTATGCTGGAAAAGGAAATATCTTCACATGAAAACTAGTCTGAAGCATTCTCACAAAATTCTTTGTGATGAGTGCTTTCAACTCACAGAGTTGAAACTTCGTTTTGATAGAAAAGTTTTGAAACACTCTTTTTGTGGAATCTGGAACTGGATATTTGGAGCACTTTGGGGCCTATGATGGAAAAGGAAATATCTTCACATAAAAACTAGACAGAAGAATTCTCAGACACTTCTCTGTGATAAGTGCAATCAACTCACAGAGCTGAACCTTCCTTTTTAAAGAACAGTTTTGAAACACTGTTTTTGTACAATCTGCAAGTGGATATTTGGAGCACTCTGAGGCCTATGCTGGAAATGGAAATATCTTCACATAAAAAATAAGCAGAAGCATTCTCAGAAACTTCTTTGTGATGAGTGCATTCAACTCCCAGACTTTAACCTTGATTTTGTTAGAGCGGTTTTGAAACACTCTTTTTGTAGAGTCTGCAAGTGGATATTTGGAACGCTTTGAGGCCTATGCTGGAAAATTAAATATCTTCACATAAAAACTAGACAGAAGTATTCTCATCAAATTCTTTGTTATGAGTGCTTTCAACTCACAGAGTTGAACCCTCTCTTTAATAGAACAGTTTTGAAACCCTCTTTTTAAAGAATCTGCAGGTGGATATATAGAGTGCTTTGAGGTCTATGATGGAAAAGGAAGTATCTGTGATGGGTCCATTCAACTCACAGACTTGAACCTAACTTTTGATAGAGCAGTTTTGAAACACTCCTTTTGTAGAATCTGCAAGTGCATGTTTGGAGCACTTTGAGGCCTATGCTGGAAAAGGAAACATCTTCTTACAAAAATTAAGTAGAAGCTTTCTCTGAAACTTCTTTGTGATGTGTGCATTCAACTCACAGAGTTGAACCTTCGTTTTGGTAGAACAGTTTTGGAAAACTCTCTTTGTAGAATCTGCAAGTGGATATTTGGAGCACTTTGAGGCCGATGCTGGAAAAGGAAATATCTTCACATAAAAACTAGACAGAAGCATTCTGAGAAACATCTTTTGATGAGTGCATTAAACTCACAGACGTGGACCTTCCTTTCCATAGAGCAGTTTTGAAATACTCTTTTTGTAGAATCTGCAAGTGGATATGTGGAGTACTTAGAGGCCGATGTTGGAAAAGGAAATATTATCACATAAAAACAAGACAGAAACATTCTCAGAAAATTTTCTGCAATGAGTGCATTCAACTCACAGAGTTGAAACTTCCTTTTGAGAGAACAGTTTTGAAACATTCTCTTTGTAGAATCTGCAAGTGTATATTTGCAGAGCTTTGGGGACTATGCTGGAAAAGGAAATATGTTCACATAAAAACTAGACAGAAGCATTCTCAGAAACTTCTTTGTGATGTGCACATTCAACTCACAGTGTTGAACCTTCCTTTTGATAGAGCAGTTTTGAAACACCCTTTTTATGGGATCTGCAAGTGTATATTTGGAGCACTTTGAGGCCTATGTTGGAAAAGGAAATATCTTCACATAAGAACTAGATAGAAACATTCTCAGAAACTACCCTGTGCTTTATGAATTCAACCCACAGACTTGAACCTTCCTTTTGATAGTGCAGTTTTGAAACACTCTTTTTGTAGAATCTGCAAGTGGATATTTGGAGCGCTTTGAGGCCTATGCTGTAAAAGGGAATATCTTCACATAAAATCAAGACAGAAGCATTATCAGAAACATCCTGTGCATTATGCGTTTATCTCACAGACTTGAACCATCCTTTTGATAGAGCAGTTTTGAAACACTCTTACTGAAGAAACTGCAAGTGGATATTTGGACCGCTTTGAGGTCTATGCTGGAAAAGGTAATGTCTTCACATAAAAATTAAGCGGAAGCATTCTCAGAAACTCCTTCATGATTAGTGCATTCAACTGACAGACTTCAACTTTCCTTGTGATAGAGCCGTTTTGAAACACTCCTTTTGTGGTATCTGCAATTGGATATTTGGAACGCTTTGAGGCCTATGCTGGAAAAGGAAGTGTCTTCACATAAAAACTAGACAGAAGCATTCTCAGAAACTTCTTTGTGATGTGTGCACTCAACTCACAGAGTTGAACCTTCCTTTAGGTAGAGAAGTTTTGAAACACCCTTTTTGTAGAATCTGAAAGTGGATATTTGGATCGCTTTGAGGCCTATGATGGAAAAGGAAATATCTTCCCATAAAAACTTGACAGAAGCATTCTAAGAAATTTCCTTGTGCTTTATGAATTCAACTCACAGACTTGAACTTTCCTTTTGATAGAGTAGTTTTGAAACACACTTTTTATAGAATCTGCAAGTGGATATTTGGAGCATTTTCTGGCCTATGCTGGAAAAGGGAATATCTTCACATAAAAACTAGACAGAAGCATTCTAAGAAACTTCCCTGTGCTTCTTGAATTCAACTCACAGACTTGAAGTTTCCTTTGATAGAGCAGTTTTCAAACACACTTTTTGTAGAATCTGCAAGTGGATATTTGGAGCACTTTCTGGCCTATGCTGGAAAAGGGAATATCTTCACATAAAATGTAGACAAAAGCATTCTCAAAAATTTCACGTTGCTTTAGGCATTTAACTCACAGACTTGAACCTTCCTTTTGATAGAGCAGTTTCGAAAAAGTCTTATTGTAGAATCTGCATGTGGATATTTGGAGCGATTTGAGGCCTATGCTGGAAAAGGAAATATCTTCACACAAAAACTAGACAGAAACATTCTCAGAAACTTCTTTATGATGAGTGCATTCATCTCACAGAATTGAACATTACTTTTGATAGAACAGTTTACAAACACTCTTTTTGTAGAATCTGCAAATGGATATTTGGAGCGTTTTGAGGCCTATGATGGAAAAGGAAATATCTTCATATCAAAACAAGACAGAAGCATTCTCAGAAATTTCTCTGTGATGACAGCATTCAACTTACAGAGTTGAACTTTCCCTTTTATAGAACAGTTTTGAAACACTCTTTTTGTAGAGTCTGTAAGTGGGTATTTGGAGTGCTTAGAGGCCTATGCAGGAAAAGGAAACATCTTCACCTAACAGCTAAGCAGAAGCATTCTCAGAAAGTTCTTTGAGATGAGTGCATTCAACTCACAGACTTGAACCTTCCTTTTCATAGAGCAGTTTTGAAACACTTGTTTTGTAGTATCTGCAAGTGGATATTTGGAGTGCTTTGGGGTCTATGCTGGAAAAGGTAATATCTTCACATAAAAATTAAGCTGAAGCATTCTCAGAAACTTCTTCATGATGAGTGCATTCAACTGACAGACTTGAACTTTCCTTTTGATAGAGCTGTTTTGAAACACTCCTTTTGTGGAATATGCAATTGGATATTTGGAGCGCTTTGAGGCTTATGCTGGAAAGGGAAATATCTTCAAATAAAAAATAGACAAAAGCATTCTCAGACTGTACTTTGTGATGAGTGCATTGAACTCGCAGAGTTGAACCTTTCTTTTCATAGAACAGTTTTGAAACACTCCCTTTGTAGGATCTGCAAGGGGATATTTGGGCGCATTGAGGCCTATGATGGAAAAGGAAATATCTTCATACAAAAACTAGACAGAAGCATTCTCAGAAACTTCTTTGTTATGAGTGCATTCAACTCACAGACTTGAACCTTCCTTTTCATAGAGCAGTTTTGTAAGACAGTTTTTGTAGAATCTGCAAGTGGATATTTGGAGCGCTTTGAGGCCTATGCTGGAAAGGGAAATATCTTCAAATAAAAATTAGACAGAAGTATTCTCAGAAACTTCTCTGTGATCAGTGCATTGAACTCACAGAGATGAACCTTCCTTTTGATAGAAGAGTTTTGAAAAACTCTCTTTGTAGAATCTGCAAGGGGATATTTGGAGTCCTTTGAGACCCATGCTGTAAAAGGAAATATCCTCACATAAACACTAGACAGAAGCATTCTCAGAAACTTCTGTGTAATGTATGCGTTCAACTCACGGAGTTGAACATTCGTTTTGATAGCAGTTTTGAAACACTCTTTTTGTAGAATCTGTCAGTGGATATTTGGAGATATTTGAGGACTATGCTGGAAAAGGGAAAATCTTCACATAGAAACTAGACAGAAGCATTCTCAGAAACTTCTTGGTGATGACTGCATTCAAATCACAGAGTTGAAACTTCCATTTGACAGAACAGTTTTGAAGCACTCTTTTTATGGAATCTGCAAGTGGATATTTGGAGCGCTTTGAGGCCTACGATGGAAAAGGGAATATCCGTGATGAGTGCCTTCAACTCACAGACTTGAACCTTCCTTTTTATAGAGGAGTTTTGGAACACTCTTTTGTAGAATCTGCAAGTGGATATTTGGAGCGCTATGAGGCCTACACTGGAAAAGGAAATATCTTCACATAAAAACTAGACAGAAGCACTCTAAGAAACTTCTTTGTGATGAATGCATTCAACTCACAGAATTAAACCTTCCTTTTGATAGAACAGTTGTGAAACATTCTTTTTATAGAATCTGCAAGTGGATGTTCTGAGGGCTTTGAGGCCTATGCTGGAAAAGGAAATATCTTCACATAAAAAATAGACAGAAACAATCTCAGAAAATTCTTTGTGATGAGTGCATTCAACTCAAAGCCTTGAACCTTCTTTTGATAGAGCAATTTTGAAACACTTTTTTGTGGAATCTACAAGTGGATGTTTGGAGCAATTTGAGGCCTATGCTGGAAAAGGAAATATATCCACATAAAAAGTAGACAGAAGCATTCTCAGAAACTTCGTTGTGATGTATGCATTCAACTATCAGAGTTGAACCTTCCTTTTGATAGAGAAGTTTGGAAACACCCTTTCTGTAGAATCTGCAAGTGGATATTTGGAGCACTTGAGGCCTATGCTGGAAAAGGAAATATCTTCACATAAAAATTAGACTGAAGCATTATCAGAAACTTCCCCGTGCTTTATGAATTCAACTCAGAGACTTGAACATTCCTTTTGATAGCTTAGGTTTGAAACACTCTTTTTGTAGTGTCTGCAAGTTGATATTTGGGGTGCCTTGAGCGCTATGCTGGAAAAGGAAATATCTTCACAGAAAAATTAGACAGAAGCAATTTCAGAAACTTCTTTGAGATGAGTGCATTCAACTCAAAGACTTGAACCATCTTTTGATTGAGCAATTTTGAAACACTCTTTTTGTAGAATCTGCAAGTGGATGTTTGGAAAAATTTGAGGCCTATGCTGGAAAAGGATATATCTTCACATAAAAAGTAGACAGAAGCATTCTCAGAAACTTCTTTGTGATGTATGCATTCAACTCACCGTGTGGAACCTTCCTTTTGATACAGCAGTTTTGAAACACCCATTCTGTAATATCGGCAAGTGGATATTTGGAGCGCTTGAGGCCTATGCTGGAAAAGGAGATATTTTCCCATAATAATTAGACAGAAGCATTGTCAGAAACTTCCCTGTGCTTTATGAATTCAACTCACAGTCTTGAACATTCCTTTTGATAGTTCAGTTTTGAAACACTCTTTTTGTAGTATCTGCAATTTTATATTTGGGGCGTTTGAGCGCTGTGCTGGAAAATGAAATATCTTCACATAAAAACTAGACAGAAGAATTCTCAGAGACTTTTTAGTGGTGAGTGCATTCAACTCACATAGTTGAACCTTCCTGTTGATAGAACAGTTTTGAAACACTATTGTTGTAGAATCTGAAAGTGGATATTTGGAGCGATTTCAGGCCTATGATGGAAAAGGAAATATCTTCACTTATAAATTAGACAGAAGCATTCTCAGTAACTTCTCTGTGATGAGTGCATTCAACTGATAGTGTTGAACCTTCCTTTTGATAGAACAGTTTAGAAACTCTCTCTTTGTAGATTGTGGAAGTGGATACTTGGAGCGCTTTGATGCCTATGCTGGAAATGGGAATATCTTCACATAAATAGACAGAAGCATTCTCAGAAACTTTTTGTGAAGAGTGCATTCAACTCACAGATTTGAACTTTCCCTCTTGATTGAACAGTTTTAAAAAACCCCTTATGGAGAATCTACAAATGGATATTTGGAGTACTTTCTGACCTATGCTGGAAAAGGAAATCTCATCACATAAAAATTAGGCAGAAGCATTATCAGAAACTACTTTGTGATGGGTGCATCCAACTCACAGTGTTGAATCTTCTTTTTGATAGGACAGCTTTGAAACACTCTTTTTGTGGAATCTGCAAGTGGAAATTTGGAGCGCTTTGAGGCCTATGCTGGAAAAGGAAATGAATTCACATAAAAAATAGATTGAAGCATTCTCAGAAACGTCTTTCTTATGTGTGCATTCAAGTCACAGACGTGAACCTCCCTTTTGATAGAGCAGTTTTGAAACACTCTTTTTGTAGAATTTGCAAGGGTATATGTGGAGCGCTTTGAGGCCTATGCAGGGAAACGAAATATCTTCACATAAAAACAAGACAGAAGCATTCTCAGAAACTTGTTTGTGATGTGTGCATTCAACTCACAGTGTTGAACCTTCCTTTTCATAGAGCAGTTTTGAAACACCCTTTTTGTAGAATCTGCAAGTGGATATTTGGAGCAATGTGACGCCAATGCTGGAAAAGGGAATATCTTCACATAAAAACTAGACAGAAGCATTCTCAGAAACTTCTCTGTGCCTCATAAATTCAACTCACAGACTTGAAACTTCCTTTTGATAGAATAGTTTTGAATCACTCTTTTTCTAGAATCTGCAAGTGGATATTTAGAGTGATTTGAGGGCTAGGGTTGAAAACGAAATATCTTCACATGATAAGTAGACAGAAGCATTCTCAGAAAGTTCTTTGTGATATGTGCATTCAACTTACAGAGTTGAACATTTCTTTTGATAGGGCTGTTTGGAAACACCCTTTCTGTACAATCTACAATTGGATATTTGGAGCGATTTGAGGCTTATGATGGAAATAGAAATATCTTCACATACAAACAAGACTGAAGCATTCTCAGAATCTTCTTTTTGATGAGTGCATTCAACTTACAAAGTTGAACCTTCCTTTTGATAGAAGAGTTTTGAAACACTCTTTTTGTTGAATCTGCAAGTGGATATTTGAAGTGCTTTGAGGCCTATGCTGGAAAAGGAAATAAATTCACATAAAAACTAGATTGAAGCATTCTCAGAAACGTTTCTTATGTGTGCATTCAACTCACAGACGTGAACCTTCCTTTTGATAGAGCAGTTTTGAAACACTCTTTTTGTAGTATTTGCAAGGGTATATGTGGAGCGCTTTGAGGCCTTTTCAGGAAAACGAAATATCTTCACATAAAAACAAGACAGAAGCATTCTCAGAAACTTGTTTGTGATGTGTGCATTCAACTCACAGTGTTGAACCTTCCTTTTGATAGGGCAGTTTTGAAACACGCTTTTTGTAGAATCTGCAAGTGGATATTTGGAGCGATGTGAGGCCAATGCTGGAAAAGGGAATATCTTCACATAAAAACTAGACAGAAGCATTCTCAGAAACTTCTGTGTGCTTCATAAATTCAACTCACAGGATTGGAACTACCTTTTGATAGAATAGTTTTGAAACACTCTTTTTGTAGAATCTGCAAGTGGATATTTAGAGCGATACGAGGCCTATGCTTGAAAACGAAATATCTTCACATGATAAGTAGACAGAAGCATTCTCCGAAAGTTCTATGTGATGTCTGCATTCAACTTACAGAGTTGAAAATTCCTTTTGATAGAGCTGTTTTGAAACACCCTTTCTGTACAATCTGCAATTGGATATTTGGAGCGATTTGAGGCCTATGATGGAAATAGAAATATCTTCACATACAAACAAGACAGAAACGTTCTCAGAAACTTATTTGTGATGAGTGCATTCAACTCATGGTGTTGAACCTTCCTTTTGGTAGAACAGATTTGAAACACTCTCTTAGTAGAATCTGCAAGTGGATATTTGGAGCGTTTTGAGGCCTATGCTGGAATAGGAAATATCTTCACAAAAAAACTAGACAGAAGCATTCTCAGAAACTTTTTGTGAAGAGTGCATTCAACTCACAGATTTGAACTTTCCCTTTTGATCGAACAGTTTTAAAAAACCCCTTATGGAGAATCTACAAATGGATATTTGGAGTGCTTTCAGACTTATGCTGGAAAAGGAAATCTCATCACATAAAAACTAGACAGAAGCATTATCAGAAACTACTTTGTGATGGGTGCATTCAACTCACAGTGCTGAACCTTCCTTTTGATAGGACAGCTTTGAAACACTCTTTTTGTAGAGTCTGCACGTGGATATTAGGAGCGCATTGAGGCCAATGGTGAAAAAGGCAATACCTTCACATTAAAAGTAGACAGAAGCATTCTCAGAAACTTCTTTGTGATGAGTGCATTCAGCTCACAGAGTTGAACTTTATTTTTGATAGAGCAGTTTTGAAACACTCTTTTTGTAGAATCTGCAAGTAGATATTTGGAGCACTTTGAGGCCTTTGCTGAAAAAGGAAATATCTTCACATAAAAACTGGATAGAAGCATTTTCGGAAACTTCTTTGTGATGAATGCATTCAACTCACAGAGTTGAACCTTCCTTTTGATAGAGCTGTTTTGAAACACCCTTGTTGTACAATCTGCAATTGGATATTTGGAGCGATTTGAGGACTATGCTGGGAAAGGGAATATCTTCACATAAAAACTAGACAGAAAAATTCTCAGAAACATCTTTGTGATGTGTGCATTCAACTCACATAATTGAACATAACTTTTCATACAGCAGTTTTGAAACACTGTTTTTGTAGAATCTGCAAGGGGAGAAGTGGACCAATTTGAGGCTTTTATTGGAAAAGGGAATATCTTCACATAAAAACTTGACAGAAGCATTCTCAGAAGCTTCTTTGTGATGTGTGCATTTAGCTCAAAGGGTTGAACCGTCCTTTTGGTAGAGCAGTGTTGAAATACTCTTTTTGTACAATCTGCAATTGGATATTTGACCTATTTGAGGCCTTCATTGTAAACGGGAATGTCTTCACATAAAAATTAGACAGAAGCATTCTCAGAAACCTCATTGTGATGTGGGGGTTTAACTCACAGTGTTGAACCTTTCTTCTGATTGAAGAGTTTTGAAACACTCTTTTTGTAGAATCTGCAACTGGATATATGGACTGCTTTGAGGCCTTCATTAGTAATGGGAATAATTTCGAATAAAAACTAGACGGAAGTATACTCAGAAACTAATTTGTGATGTGTGCATTCTACTCACATAATTGAAACTTCCTTTCAATAGAGTAGTTTTGAACACTCTTTTTGTAGAATCTGCAAGGGGATATTTGGAGCGTTTTGAGGCCTTCATTGGAAATGGGAATATCTTCACATAAAAATTGGACAGAAGCATTCTCAGAAAATTCCTTGTGATGTGTGAATTGAACTCACAGATATGAACCTTCCTTTTGATAGACCAGTTTTGAAACACCTTTTTTGTAGAATCTACAAGAGAACATTTGGAGTGCTTTGAGGCCTACATTGGAAAAGGAAATATCTTCACATAAAAACTAGACAGAAACGTCTTTGTGATGTGTGCATTCAACCCACAGAGTTCAACTTTCCTCTTGATATAGCAGTTTTGGAACACTCTTTTTGTGAAATCTGCAATTGGATACTTGAAGCACTTTGAAGATTTAGTTGGAGAAGTGAATATCTTCAAATAAAAGCTAGACAGAACAATTCTCAGAAACTACTGTGTGATGTGTGTATTCAACTCACAGAGATGAACTTTTCTTTTGAGAGAGTAGTTTTGAAACACTCTTTTTGTGGAATCTGCAAGTGGACATTTGTAGTGCATTGAGGGCTACGGTGGAAAGGAAATATCTTCAAAATAAATCTAGACAGAAGCATTCTCAGAAACTTCTTTGTGATGTTTGCTTTCAACTCACAGAGTTGAACATACCTTTTCACAGAGCAGTTCTGAAACACTCTTTTTGAAGAACGTGCAAGTGGATATTTAGACTGAATTGACACCATCTTTGGAAACGGCAATATCTTCACATAAAAACTACACAGAAGCATTCTCAGAAATTACTTTGTGATGTGTGCATTCAACTCATGGAGTTGAACCTTCCTTTTGATAGAGCAGTTTTGAAACCCTCTTTTTGTATAATCTGCAAGGGGATATTTGGACCGTGTAGTGGTGTTCATTGGAAACGGGAGTATCTTCACATAAAAACTGCACTGAAGCATTCTCAGAAACTACTTTGTGATGTGTGCATTCTACTTGCAGAGTTGAAACTTCCTTTCGATAGAGCAGTTTTGAACCACTCTTTTTGTAGAATCTGCAAGGGGATATTTGTAGGGTTTTGAGGTCTTTGTTGGAAACGGGAATATCTTCACATAAAAACTGGACAGAAGCATTCTCAGAAATTTCTTTTGATGTGTGCATTCAACTCACAGACTTGAACATTCCTTTTGATACAGCAGTTTTGAAACAGCTTTTTTTTAGAACCTGCAAGAGGACATTTTAGGCACTTTGAGGCCTTCGGTGGAAAAGGAAATGTCTTCTCATAAAAACTAGACAGAAGCATTCTCAGAAACTTATTTCTGATGTGCACATTCAACACACAAAGCTGAACGTTCCTTTTTATAGAGCAGTTTTGAAACACTCTTTTTGTAGAATCTGCAAGGGGATATTTAGACCGATTTGAGGCCTTTGTTGGAAACGGGAATATCTTCACATAAAAACTGTGCAGAAGCTTTCTCAGAAACTTCTTTGAGATGTGTGCATTCAACTCTCAGAGCTGAAGCTTCCCTTTTATAGAGCAGATTTGAAACTCTCTTTTTGTACAATTTGCGGTGGGATATTTGGACAGTTTTTGGACTTCTTTGGAAACGTGTATATCTTCAAATAGAAACTAGACAGAAGCATTCTCAGAAGCTTCTTCATGATGAGTGCATTCAACTCACAGAGTTGAGCCTTCCTTTTGATAGAGCAGTTTTGAAACACTCTTTTTGTAGAAAGTGCAGGTGGTTATTTGGAGCACTTTCAGACCAACGGTACAAAAGAAAATATCTTCACATAAAAACTAGACAGAAGCATTCTCATAACTTCTTTTTTGATGTGTCCATTCAACTCACTGAGTTGAACCTTCCTTTTGATAGACCAGTTTTGAAACACTCTTTTTGTAGAATCAGCAAGTGTATATTTTGAGCGCTTCAAAGCCTTCATTGGAAATGAAAATATCTTCAAATAAAAACAAGACAGAAGCATTCCCAGAAACTACTTTTTGATGTATGCATGCAACTCAAAGAGTAGAACATTTCTTTTGATAGAACAAATTTGAAACACTCTGCTTTTAGAATCTGCAAGTGGACATTTGTAGAGCTTTGAGGGCTGTGGTGGAAAATGAAATAACTTCAAATAAAAATTAAACAGAAGCATTCTGAGAAACTTCTTTGTGATATTTGCATTCAACTCACAGACTTGAAACTTCCTTTTGATAGAGCAGTTTTTAAACACTTTTTTTGTAGAATCTGCAAGTGGACATTTGGGGCGCTAGGAGGCCTTCGGTGGAAAAGGAAATATCTTCACATAAAAACTAGACAGAAGCATTCTCAGAAACTTCTTGGAGATGTGTGCATTCAACACACAGATATGAACCTTCCTTTTGATAGAGCAGTTTTGAAACACTCTTTTTGTAGAATCTACAAGTGGATATTTTGAGCACTATGAAACATTTGCTGGAAAAAATATCTTCAAATAAAAAATAGACAGAAGCATCCTCAGAAAGTACCTTCTGATGTGTTCATTCAACTCACTGAGATGAACCTTCCTTTTGATAGAGCAGTTTTGAAACACTCTTTTTGTAGAATCAGCAAGTGTATGTTTTGAGCGCTTCAAAGCCTTCATTGGAAATGACAATATCTTCAAATAAAAACAAGGCAGAAGCATTCTCAGAAACTACTTTGTGATGTGTGCATGCAACTCAAAGAGTAGACCATTTCTTTTGATAGAAAAAATTTGAAACACTCTGCTTTTAGAATCTGCAAGTGGACATTTGTAGAGCTTTGAGGGCTGTGGTGGAAAATGAAATAACTTCAAAAAAAACTAGAAAGAAGAATTCTGAGAAAATTCATTGTGAAATTTGCATTCAACTCACAGACTTGAACTTTACTTTTGATACAGCAGTTTTGAAACACTTTCTGTAGAAACTGCAAGTGGACATTTCGGGTGCTTTGAGGCCTTCGGTGGAAAAGGAAATATCTTTACATAAAAACTAGACAGAAGCATTCTCAGAAACTTCTTGGCAATGTGTGCATTCAGCACACAGAGTTGAACCTTCCTTTTGATAAAGCAGTTTTGAAACACTCTTTTTCTAGAATCTGCAAGTGGATATTTGGAGTGAAAAGGCCTATGCTGGAAAAGGAAATATCTGCCTATAAAAAGTAGAGAGAAGCATTCTCAGAAAATTCTTTGTGGTATGTGCAATCAACTTTCACTTTTGAAACCTCCTTTTGATAGAGCAGTTTTGAAACACTGTTTTTGCAGAATCTGTAAGAGGATATTTGGAGCGGTTTGAGGCCTATGCTGGAAAAGGATATATCTTTCCATAAAAAGTAGAGAGATGTATTCTCAGAAACTTCATTTTGCTGCGTGCATTCGACTCACAAAGTTGTACCTTCCTTTTGATAGAACAGTTTTGAAACACTCTTTTTGCATAATCTGCAACTGGATATTTGAAGCCCTTGAAGGCCTATGCTGGAAAAGGAAATATCTTCACATAAAAACTATACAGAAATATTATCAGAAACTTCTTTGTGATGTGTGCATTAAATTCACAGAGTTGAACCTTCTTTCTGATAGAGCAGTTTTGAAACACTCTTTTTGCAGAATCTACAAGTGGATATTTGGAGCGACTGTGGCCTCTGGGGGAAAAAGAAATATCTTCATATAAAAACTAGACAGAAGCATTCTCAGAAACTAATTAGTGATGTGTGCTTTCAAATCACAGACTTGTACCTTCCTTTCGTTAGAGCTGTTTTGAAAGACTCTTTTTGTAGAATTTGCAGTTGGTTATTTGCAGCACTTTGAGGCCTATGCAGGAAAAACAAATATCTTCACATAAAAACTAGACAGAAGCGTTCTCAGAAACTTCTTTGTGATGTGTGCCTTCAGCTCACAGAGTTGAACATTCCTGTTGATAGAGCAGTTTTGAGACACTCTTTTTTAGATTCTGCAATTGGATAATTGGATGTCTTTGATGCCTATGCTGGAAAAGGAAATATCTTCACATAAAAACTGAAGAGAAGTGGTTTCAGAATCTTCTTTGTGATGTATGCGTTCAACTCTCAAAGTTGAATCATCCTTTGTATAGTGAAGTTTTGAAACACTCTTTTTGTTGTATCTGCAAGAGGATAGTTGGAGTGCTTTGAATCCTAAGCTGGAAAAGGCAATATCTTCACATAAAAACAAAAGAGAAGCATTCTCCGAAACTTCTTTGTGATGTGTGCATTCAACTCACAGAGTTCAACCTTCCTTTTGATAGTGCAGTTTGGAAGCACTCTTTTTGTAGAATCTGCTACTGGATACTAGGGGCATCTTGAGGCCTATGCTGTAAAAGGAAATATTTTTCCATAAGAACTAGACAGAAGTATACTCAGAAACTTCTTTGTGGTGTGTGCATTCAAATCACAGAGATGAAATTTCCTTTTGTTAGACCAGTTTTGAAATACTATTTTTGAAGGATCTGCTAGTGGATATTTGGAACGCTTTGAGGCCTGTGCTTGGAAAAGGAAATATCTTCACATAGAAACTAGAGAGAAGCATTCTCAGAAACTTATTTGTGATGTGTGTGTGCTTTCAACACACAGAGTTGAACCTTCCTTTTGATAGAGCAGTTTTGAAACACTCTTTTTGTAGAATCTGCAAGAGAATATTTTCAGCACCTTGAGGCCTGTGCTGGAAAAGGAAATATCTTCACATAAAAACTAGACAGCAGCATTCTCAGAAACTTCTTTGTGATGTCTGAATTCATTTCATAGAGTTGAACCTTCCTTTTGATAGTGCAGTTTTGAAATACTCTTTTTATAGAATCTGCAAGTGGACATTTGGAGTCCTTTAAGGACAATGCTTGAAAAGGAAATATCTTCACCTAAAAACTAGACAGAAGCGTTCTCAGAAACTTCTTTGTGATGTGTGCCTTCAGCTCACAGAGTTGAACCTTCCTTTTGATAGAGCAGTTTTGAAACACTCTTTTTTTTTTCAAATATGCAAGTGGATATTTGGAGTGATTACAGAATCTGGGGGAAAAGGAAATATGTTCATTTAAAAACTAAACAGAAGTTTTCTCAGAAACTAATTTGTGATGCATGCTTTCAACTTCCAGATTTGTACCTTCCTTTTGATAGAGCAGTTTAGAAAGACTCTTTTTGCAGAAATTGCAAGTGGTTATTTGCAGCGCTTTAAGGCATATGCTGGAAAAGGAAATATCTTCACATAAAAATTATACAGAAGCATTCTCAGAAACTTCTTTGTGATATGTGGCTTCAACTCACCGAGTTGAACAATCCTTTTGATAGAGCAGTTTTGGAACACTGTTTTTGTAGATTATCCAAGTGGATACTTAGATCCCTTAGATGCCAATGATGGAAAAGGAAATATCTTCACAAAAAAATTAGAGAGAAGTGTTTTCAGAAACATCATTGAGATGTGTGCATTCAACTACAGAGTTGAACTTTCCCTTTGATAGAGCAGTTTTGTAACACTATTTTTGGAGAATCTGCAAGTGCATATATGGAGTGCTTTGAGGTCAATGCTGAAAAAGGAAATATCTTCACAAAAACTAGGCAGAAGCATTCTCACGAAATTCTTTGTTATGTGTGCTTTCAACACACTGAGTTGAACGTTCCTTTTGATAGAGCAGTTTGAAACACTCTTTTTGTATAATCTCCATGTGAATATTGCGAGCAGTTTAAAGTCTAAGCTGGAAAAGGAAATCTCTTCACATAAAAAAGTAGATAGAAGCATTCTCAGAAACTTATTTGGATATATGCATTCAACTCACGGAGTTGAACCCTTTTATTGATACAGCAGTTTTGAAACATTCATTTTGTGGAATCTGCAAGTGGATATTTTGAGTGCTTTGAGTTCTAAGCTGGAAAAGGGAATATCTTCACATAAAAACTAGACAGAAGGATTCTCAGAAACTTCTTTTTGATGTGTGCATTCAACTCACAGAGTTGAACATTCTTTTTGATAGAGCAGTTTTGAAACAGTCTTTTTGTAGTATCTGCAAGTGGATATTTGAAGCCCTTTAAGGTCTATGCTGGAAATGGAAATATCTTCACATAGAAACTAGACAGAAGCATTCTCATAAACTTTTTTGTGATGTGTGCATTCCATTCACAGAGCTGAAACATCCTTTTGATAGAGCAGGTTTGAAGCACTCTTTTTGCAGAATCTGCAAGTGGTTATTTTGAGCGCTTTGAGGCCAATGCTGTAAAAGGAAATATCTTCAACTAAAGACTAGACAGAAGCATTATTAGAAACATCCATGAGATGTGTGCATTCAATTCACAGAGTTGAACTTTCCTTTTGATAGAATGGTTTTGAAACACTCTTTTTGTAGAATCTGTAAGTGGATATTTGGATCGCTTTGCGACCAATGCTGGAAAAGGAATTATATTCACATAAAAACTAGACAGCAGCATTCTCACAAACTCCTTTGTTCTGTGCGCATTCAACACACGAGTTGAACCTTCTTTTTGATAGAGCAGTTTTGAAACAATCTTTTTTCAGCATCTCCAAGTCAATATTTTGAGCGCTTAGAGGCCTATTCTGGAAAAGGGAACAGGTTCATATAAAAACTAGACAGAAGCATTCTCAGAAACTTCTTTGTGATGTCTACATTCAAGTTATAGAGTTGAAACTTCATTTGATAGAGCAGTTTTGAAACACTCTTTTTTTAGAATCTGCAAGTGGATATTTGGAGCAATTTGAGGCCAAACCTGGAAAAGGAAATATCTTCACATAAAAACTAGACAGAAGCATTCTCAGAAACTTCTTCATGATGCGTGCATTCAACTCACCGAGTTGATCCTTTCTTTTGATAGAGCAGTTTTGAAACACTCTTTTTGCAGAATTTGCAAGTATATATGTGGAGCGCTTTGAGGCCTATGCTGGAAAAGGAAATAACTTCCCATAAAAAGTAGAGAGAAGCATTGTCAATAACTTCTTTTTGATGTGTGCATTCAGCTCACAGAGTTGAACCTTCCTTTTGAAAGAGCAGTTTTGAAACCCTCTTTTTGTAGAATCGGCAAATGAATATTTGAAGCCCTTTAAGGCCTATGCTGTAAAAGGAAACATCTTCACATAAAAAACTAGACAGAAGCATTCTCAGAAACTTCTTTGTGATATGTGCAGTCAATTCATACAGTTGAACCTTCCTTTTGATAGAGCAGTTTTCAAACACTCTTGTAGATTCTGCAAGTGGATATTTGGAGGGATTGCGGCCTCTGGTGGAAAAGGAAATATCTTCATATAGAAACTAGATGGAAGCGGTCTCAGAAACTAATTTGTGGTGTGTGCTTTCAACTCACAGACTTGTACCTTCTGTTTTGTAGAGCAGTTTTGAAACACCTTTTTTGTACAATTTTCAATTGGTTATTTACAGCGCTTTGAGGCCTATGCTGGAAAAGGAACTATCTTCACATAAAAACAAGAAGGAAATGTTTTCACAAACTTCTTTGTGTTGTGTGCATTCAACTCCCGGAATTGAACTTTTCTTTTGATAGAGCAGTTTTGAAACACTGATTTTAGAGGATCTGCAAGTGTATATATGGAGAGCTTTGAGGACTATGCTGGAAAAGGAAATATCTTCACATAAAAAACAAGACAGAAGCATTCTCAAAAATTTCTTTGTGACAAGTGCATTCAACTTATAGAGTTAAACCGTCCTTTTGATACAGCAGCTTTGAAACACTCTTTTTTAAGAAGTTGCATGTGAATACTTAGAGCACTTTGAGGCCTAAGCTGGAAAAGGAAATATCTTCACATAAAAACTAGAGAGCTGCATTTTCAGAAACTACTTTGTGATGTACGCGTTCAACTCACAGAGCTGAACCACTCTATTTATACAGCAGTTTTGAAACACTCTTTTGGCAGAATCTGCAAGTGGATATTTGGAGCGCTTTGAGGCCTAAGCTGGAAAAGGGAATATTCTCACATACAAACAAGAGAGAAGCATTCTCAGAAACTTCTTTGTGATGTGTGCATTCAATTCACAGTGCTGAACATTCCTTTTGATAGAGCAGTTTTGAAACACTCTTTTTCTAGAATCTGCAGGTGGATATTTGGAGCACTTCAAGGCCTACGCTGGAAAAGGAAATATCTTCACTTGAAAACTATACAGAAGCATTCTGAGAAATTCCTTTGTGATGACTCCATTCAATTCACAGAGTTGAACCTTCCTTTTGATACAGCAATTTAGAAACACTATTTTTGTAGAATCTGCAAGTGAATATTTGGAGCGCTTTGAGGCCTATGCTGGAAAAGGGAATATCTTCACCTAAAAACTAGACCGAAGCATTCTAAGAAACTTCTTTCTGATGTGTGCATTCAACTAACAAAGTTAAACCTTTGTTTTTATAGAGCAGTTTTGAAACACTCTTTTTGTAGAATCTGCAAGTGGATATTTGGAGTGTTTTGAGGCCAATGCTGGAAAAGGAATTATATTCACATAAAAACTAGACAGCAGCATTCTCACAAACTTCTTTGTTCTGTGTGCATTCAACATGCAGAGTTGAATCTTCCTTTTGCTAGAGCAGTTTTGAAACAATCTTTTTGCAGAATCTCCAAGTCAATATTGGGAGCGCTTGGAGGCCCATGCTGGAAAAGGAAACATCTCCATATAAAAACTAGACAGAAGCAATCTCAAAAACTTCTTTGTGATGTCTACATTGAAGTCATAGAGTTGAACCTTCCTATTGATAGAGCAGTTTTGAAACACTCTTTTTGTAGAATCTGCAGGTGGATATTTGGAGCGATTGTGCCTCTGGCGGAAAAGGAAATATCTTCATATAGAAACTAGATGGTAGCCTTCTCAGAAACTAATTTTTGGTGTGTGTTTTCAACTCACAGACTTGTACCTTCTGTTTTATAGAGCAGTTCTGAAACACCTTTTTGGTAGACTTTTCAATTGGTTATTTGCAGCGCTTTGAGGCCTATGCTGGAAAAGGAAATATCTTCACTTAAAAACTAAAGAGAAGCGTTTTCTCAAACTTCTTTGTGATGGGTGCATTCAACTCCCAGAGTTGAACTTTTCTTTTGATAGAGCAGTTTAGAAACACTGTTTTTAGAGGATCTGCACGTGTATATATGAAGTGCTTTGAAGACCATGCTGGAAAAGGAAATATCTTCACATAAAAACAAGATAGAAACATTCTCAAAAATTTATTTGTGACGTGTGCATTCAACATATAGAGTTAAACCATCCTTTTGATACAGCAGCTTTGAAACACTCTTTTTGTAGTATTTGCGTGTGAATACTTAGAGCACTTTGCAGCCTAAGCTGGAAAAGGGAATATCCTCACATAAAAACAATAGAGAAGCATTCTCAGAAACTTCTTTGTGAAGAGTGCATTCAATTCACAGTGCTGAATATTCCGTTTGCTAGAGAAGTTGTGAAACACTCTTTTTCTAGAATCTGCAAGTGGATATTTGGAGCACTTTGAGGCCTATGCTGGAAAAGGAAATATTTTCACTTAAAAACTAGACAGAAGCATTCTTAGAAACTTCTTTGTGATGTCTGCATTGAATTCACAGAGTTGAAACTTCCTTTTGATAGAGCAGTTTTGAAACACTATTTTTGTAGAATCTGCAAGTTAATATTTGGAGTGCTTTGAGGTCAATGCTCTAAAAGTAAATATCTTCACCTAAAAACTAGACAGACGCATTCTAAGAAACTTCTTTTTGATGAGTGCATTCAACTAACAAATTTGAACTTTTTTGATAGAGCAGTTTTGGAACACTCTTTTTATAGAATCTGCACGTGAATATTTGGAGTGCTTTGAGGCCAGTGCTCCAAAAGTAAATATCATCAAATTAAAACTAGACAGAAGCATTGTCAGAAACATCTTTATAATGTGTGCATTCAACTCACAGAGTTGAAGCTTCTTTTTGATAGATTAGTTTTGAAACACTCTTTTTGTAGAATCTGCAAGGGGATATTCGGACTGATTTGAGGCATTCGTTGGAAACGGGAATATCTTCACTTAAAACTAGACAGAAGCCTTCTCAGAAACTTCTTTGTGATGTGTGCAATAAACTCACCTAGTTGAACCTTCCTTTTGATAGAGCAGTTTTGAAATACTCTTTTTGTAGAGTATGCAAGTGGACATTGGGAGCACTTTGAGGCCTTCTAAGGAAAAGGAAATGTCTTCACATAAAAACTAGATAGAAGCATTTTCAGAAACTGGTTTGTGATGTGTGCATTCAATTCACTGAGTTGAACTTTCCTGTTGATCAGAAGTATTGAAACAATCTTTTTGTAAAATCTGCAAGTGGATATTTGGAGCGCTTTGATTCCTTCATTGGAAAAGGAAATATCTTAAAATGAAAACAAGACTGAAGCATTCTCAGAAACTTCTTTGTGATGTGCACATTCAACTCACAGAGTTGAACCTTCCTTTTGATAGAGCAGTATAAAACACTGTTTTTCTAGGATCTGCAATGGACATTTGTAGTACTTTGAGGGCTATGTTGGAAAATGAAATATCTTCAAATAAAAACTAGACAGAAGCATTCTCAGAGATATCCTTGTGATGTTTGCATTCAACTGACAGAGTTGAACATACCTTTTAATAGAGGACTTGTGAAACACTCTTTTTGAGATACCTGCAAGTGGAAATTTGAAATGATTTCAGGCCTTTGTTGGAAACGGAATATCTTCACATAAAAACTAGACAGAAGCATTCTCATAAACGTCCTTGTGATGTGTTCATTCAATTCACAGAGTTGAACTTTTCTTTTGATAGAGCAGTTTTGAAACAATGTTTTTGTAGGATCTGCAAGGGGATATTTGGACATATTTGAAGCCTTCTTTGGAAACTGGAATATCTTCACATAAAAGCTGGAAAGAAGCATTCTTAGAAATTTCTTTGTGATATGTGCACTCAACTCACAGAGTTGAACCTTCCTTTTGCTATATCAGTTTTGAAACCTACTTTCTGTAGATTCTGCAAGAGGACATTTGGAGCGCTTAAGGCCTTTGGTGGAAAAGGAAATATCTTCACATACAAACTAGACAGAAACATTATCAGAAACATCTCTGTGATGTGTGCATTCAACTCAATGATTTGAGTCTTCCTTTTGATAGAGCAGTTTTGAAACACTCTTTTTGCAGAATATGGAAGTGGATATTTGGAGCTCTTTGAATCCTTCATTGGATACAGGAATATCTTCAAATAAAAACAAGACAGAAGCATTCTCAGAAACTACTTTGTGATATGTATATTCAACTCACAGAGTTGAACCCTTCTTGTGATAGAGTAGTTTTGAAACGCTCTTTTTGTAGAATCTGCAAGTGGACATTTGCAGCTTTTTGAGGGCTCTGGTGTAAAAAGAAATATCTTCACATAAAAACTAGACAGAATAATTCTCAGAAACTTCTTTGTGATGTTTTCATGCAACGCACAGAGTTGAACATATCTTTTCATAGAGCAGTAGTGAAACACTCTTTTTTAAGAACCTGCAAGTGGTTATTTGGACAGATTTGAGGCCTTCATTGGAAACAGGAATATCTTCACAGAAAAACTAGACAGAAGCGTTCTCAAAAACTTCTTTCAGATGTGTGCATTCCCCTCACAGAGGTCAACGGAACTTTTCATAGAGCAGTTTCGGAACACACTTTCTGTGGAATCTGCAAGTGGATATTTAGACCTCTTTGACGCCTTCATTGGAAACGGGAATATCTTCACATAAAAATTACACAGAAGCATTCTCAGAAACTTCTTTTTCATGTGTGACTTCAACTGACAGATTTGAAACTTCCTTTTGACAGAGCAGCTTTGAAACATTTTGTGTAGAATCTGCAATTGGACAGTTTGAGAGCTTTGAGACCTTCGGTGGAAAGGGAAATATCTTCACATAAATACTTGACTGAAGCATTCTTAGAAACTTTTTGCTGATGCATGCATTCAGCTCACAGAGTTGTACCTTTCTTTTCATAGAGCAGTTTTGAAACACTCTTTTTGTAGAATCTGAAAGAGGACAATTTGTAGGACTTTGAGGGCTGTGGTGGAAAAAGAAATATCTTCCAATAAAAACCAGACAGAAGCATTCTCAGAAACTTCTTTGAGATGTTTGCATTCAGCTCACAGAGTTGAACATTCCTTTTGATAGAGCAGTAGTGAAACACTCTTTTTGAAGAACCTGCAAGTGGATATTTGGACCGATTTGGGGCCTTCATTAAAAACAGGAATATCTTCACATAAAAACTGGACAGAATCGTTATCAGTAATTTCTTTGTGATGTATGCTTTCAATTCACGGAGCAGAACATAAGTTTTCATGGTGCAGTTTTGAAACACTCTTTTTGTATAATCCACAAGTGGATATTTGGACCATTTCAGGGCTACATTAGAAACGGAATTATCTTCCCATAAAAACTACACAGAAGCATTCTCAGAAACTTCTTTGTGATGGGTGCATTCAACTCACAGATTTGAACATAACTTTTCATAGAGCAGTTTTGAAACAGTCTTTTTGTAGAATCTGTAAGGGGATATTTGGACTGATTTGAGGCCTTCGTTGGAAACTTGAATATTGTCACATAAAAACTAGACAAAAGCATTGTCAGAAACTTATTTGTGATGTGTGCATTCAACTCAAAGATTTAAACCTTCATTTTGATAGAGCAGTTTTGAAACCTTTTTTTGTGGAATGTGAATGTGGACAATTGGAGCGCTTTGAGGCCTTCAGTGGAAAAGAAAATATCTTCACGTAAAAACTAGACTGAGCATTCTCAGAAAGTTCTTTCTTTTGTGTGCATTCAACTTACAGAGTTGAACCTTCCTTTTGATAGAGTCGTTTAGATACAGTTTTTTTGTGGTATCCGAAAGTGGACATTTGGATCACTTTGAGTCCGCTGGTGGAAAAGGAAATATCTTCACATGAACACTAGACAGAAGCATTCTCAGAAACTTCTTTGTGAAGTGTGAATTCAACTCACCGAGTTGAATCTTCCTTTTGATAGAGTAGTGTTGAAACAATTTTTTTGTAGAATCTGCAAGCGGATATTTAGAGGGCTTTGAAGCCTTCGTTTGAAACGGGAATATCTTCAAATAAAAACTAGACTGAAGCACTCTCAGAAACAACTTTGTGATATGGCCATTCAACTCACAGAGTTGAACCTTTCTTTTGATAGAGCAGTTTAGAATCTCTATTTTTTGGAGAATCTGAAAGAGGACATTTGTAGCACCTTGAGGGCTATCGTGGAAAAGGAAATATCTTCAACCAAAAACTACACAGAAAAATTCTCAGAAACAACTTTGGAATGTTTGCATTCAACTCACAGAGTTGAACATACATTTTCTTAGTGCAGTTGTTGAACACTCTTTTTGAAGGACCTGCAAGTGGATATTTGGAATGATTTGAGGCCTTCATTGAAAACGGGAACATCTTCACATATAAACTACACAGAAGGATTCTCAGAAACTACTTTGTGATGTGTGCATTCAACTCATGGAGTTGAACATAACTATTCATAGAGCAGTTTTGAAACACTCTTTTTGTAGAATCTGAAAGGGGATATTTGGACTGATTGGAGGCTTTCGTTGCAAACGGGAATATCTTCAGATAAAAACAAGACCTGAGCACTGTCAGAAACTTCTTTGTGATGTGTGCATTCAGCTCACAGAGCTGAAACTTCCTTTTGATAGAGCAGTTTGAAACCTTTTTTTATGGAATTTGCAAGTGGACTTTTGGAGTACTTTGAGGTCTTTGGTGGAAAAGGAAACATCTTCACATAAAACTAGACAGAAGCAATCTCAGAAACTTCTCTGTGATCTGTGCATTCAACTCACAGAGTTGAACCATCCTTTTCATAGAGCAGTTTTGAAACACATTTTTTGTAGAATCTGGAAGTAGACAATTGGAGTGCTTAGAGGACTTCATTGGAAAAGGAAATATCTTCACATAAAAACTAGACAGAAGCATTATCAGAAACTTCTTTGTGTTGTGTGCATTCAACTCCCAGAGTTGAATCTTCCTTTTGATAGGGCCGTTTTGAAACACTCTTTTTGTAGTATCTGCAATTGGATGCTTGGAGAGCTTTGAAGCCTTCATTGGAAACGGGAATGTGTTCAAATAAAATCGGAAGCATTCTCAGAAACTACTTTGTGATGTGTGCATTCAACTCACAGAGATGAACATTTCCTTTGATAGAGCAGCTTTCAAACACTCTTTTTGTAGAATCTGCAAATGGACATTTGTATCGTTTTGAGGGCTATGGTGGAAATTGAAATATCTTCAAATAAAAACTAGACGGAAGCATTCACAGAAACTTCTTTGTGATATTTGCATTCACCTCACAGAGTTGAACATGCCTTTTCATAGAGCAGTTGTGAAACACTCTTTTTGAAATCCTGCAAGTGGATAATTTTACCAATTTGAGACCTTCGTTGTAATCGGGAAAATCTTCACATAAAAACTAGACATAAACATTCTCAGAAACTTCTTTGTGATGTGTGCATTCAACTCACAGAGTAGAACATAAGTTTTCATAGGACAGTTTTGAAACACTCTTTCTGTAGAATCTGCAAGTGGATATTTGGACGGTTTGATTCATTCATTGGAAACGGGAATATCTTCCCATAAAAATTAGACAGAAGCATTCCCAGAAACTTCTTTGTGATGTGTGCATTCAATTCACAGAATTGAACATAACTTTTCATAGAGCAGTTTTGAAACAGTCTTTTTGTAGAATCTGCAAGGGGATATTTGGACCAATTTGAGGCCTTCGTTGGAAACAGGAATATCTCCACATAAAAACTAGACAGAAGCATTGTTAGCAACTACTTTTTGATTTGTGCATTCAACTTAAACAGTTGAACCTTCCTTTTGCTAGAGTAGCTTTGAAATCTTTTTTTTTTTTTTTTTGGGGAATGTGCATGTGGACATTTCGAGCGATTTCAGGCCTTCAGTGGAAAAGGAAATATCTTCACATAAAAACTAGAGAGAATCATTCTCAGAAACTTCTTTGTGACGTGTGCATTCAACTCACAGAGTTGAACATAACTTTTCATAGAACAGTTCTGAAACCCTCTTTTTTTAGAATCTGCAAGTGGATAATTGGAACGCTTTTAGGCCTTCATTGGAAACAGGAATATCTGCACATAAAAAATAGACAGAAGCATTCTCAGAAACTCCTTTGTGATGTGTGCATTCTACTAACAGTGTTGAACTTTCCTTTTGATACAGCAGTTTTGAAAGACTCTTTTTGTAGAATCTGCAAGTGGATATTTGGAGCGCTTTGAAGCCTTCATTGGGAACGGGAATATCTTCAAATGAAAACTAGACAGAAGCATTCTCAGAAACTACTTTGTGATGTGTGCATTTAACTCACAGAGTTGAGCCTTCCTTTTGATAGAATAGTTTTGAAACACTCTTTTTGAAGTATCTGCGGGTGGATATTTGGAGCACATTGTGGCCTATGGTACAAAAGGAAATGTCTTCACATAATAACTAGACAGATGCATTCTCATAAACTTCTTTGTGATGTTTGAATTCAACTCACAGAGTTGAACATAACTTTTCATAGAGCTGTTTTGAAACACTCTTTTTCTAGCTTCTGCAAGTGGAATTTTGGAACGATTTGAGGCCTTCGTTTGAAACGAGAATTTCTTCACATAAAAAGTAGACAGAAGCATTCTCAGAAACTTCTTTGTGATGTGTGCATTCAGCTCAAGGAGTTGAACTATCTTTTTAAAGAGCATTTTTGAAAGACTCTTTTTTAGAATCTGCAAATGGACACTTTTAGCGATTTTGGGCTATGGTGGAAAAGGAAATATCATCAAATAAAAACTACACAGAAGCATACTCAGAAACTTCTTTGTGATGTGTGTGTTCAACTCATAGTATTGTACATATCTTTTCATAGAGCAGTTTTGAAACTGTCTTTTTGTGGAATCTGCAAGTGAATACTTGGAACACTTTGTGGCCTTCTTTGTCAACGGGAGTACCTGCACATAAAAACAAGAAAGAAGAATTCTCAGAAATTTTTTGTGATGTGTGCATTCAACTGACAGAGTTGATCCTTCCTTTTGATAGAGGAGTTTTGAGACACTGTTTTTGCAGATTCTGCAAGGGGATAGACCGATTTGAGGCCTTCAATGGAATCCAGAATAGCTTCACATAAAAACTAGACAGAAGCATTCTGAGAAAAGATTTTGTGATGTGTGCATTCAACTCACAGAGGTGAACCTTCCTTTTCATAGAGCAGTTTTGAAACACTCTTTTTGTAGAATCTGCAAGTGGAAATTTGGTCCGCTTTGAGGCCTTTGTTGGAAACGGGAATATCTTCACATAAAAATTAGACAGAAGCATTATCAGAGACTTCTTTGTGATATGCCCTTTCAACTCACAGAGTTGAACTTTCCTCTTGATAGAACACTTTTGAAACACTCTTTTCCTAGAATCTGCAATGGGATATTTGGATCGATTTGAGGCCTTCATCAGAAACAGGAATATCTTCATGTAAAAGTACACAGAAGCATTCTCAGAAACTATTTTGTTATGTGAGCATTCAACTCACTGAGTTGAATCTTCCTTTTCATAGAACAGTTTTGAAAACCTTTTTTTTGCAGAATCTGCAAGAGGACATTTGGAGATTTGGAGTGCTTTGAGGCCTTCAGTTTAAAAGGAAATATCTTCATATAAAAACTAGACAGAAGTATCCTAAGAAACTTCTTTGTGATGTGTGCATTCAACTCACAGAGTTGAACATAACGATTCATCGAGCAGTTTTGAAACACTCTTTTTGTACAATCTGCAAGTGGATATGTGGAGTGCTTTGAAGCTTTCATTGGAAACGGGTATATCTTGAAATAAAATCTAGATAGAAGAATTTTCAGAAACTAATTTTTGGTGTGTGCATTCAACTCACGGAGTTGAGCCTTCCTTTTGATAGAGCAGTTTTGAAACACTCTTTTTGTAGAATCGGCAAGTGGATATTTGCACTGCTTTGAGGCGTATGGTAGAAAAGGAAATATCTTCACATAAAAACTAGACAAAGCATTCTCAGAAACTTCTTTGTGATGTTTGCATTGAACTCACAGAGGTGAACAAATCTTTTCATAGAGCAGTTGTGAAACATGCTTTCTAAGAACCTGCAAGTGGATATTTGGACCAAATTGAGGCCTTCTTTGGAAACGGGTATATCTTCACATAAAAACTAGACAGAAGCATTCTCAGAAACATCTTTGAGATGTGTGCATTCCACTCACAGAATTGAGCATAATGTTTCATAGAACAGTTTTGGAACACTCTTTTTCTAGAATCTGCAAGTGGATATTTGGAGTGCTTTGAGGCCTATGGAAGAAAAGGAAATATCTTCTCATAAAAACTAGACGGAAGCATTCTCAGAAACTTCTTTTTGATGTGTGCATTCAACTTACAGAGTTGAACCTTCTTTTTGATAGAACAGTTTTGAAACACTCTTTTTGTATAATCCGCAAGTGGATATTTGGAGTGGTTTGAGGCCTGTGATAGAAAAGGAAATAACTTCAATTAAAAACTACACAACAGCATTCTCAGGAACTACTTCTTGATGTGTGCATTCTACTCACAGAGTTGAACTTTCCTTCTGATAGAGCACTTTTACAGCACTCCTTTTGGAGAATCTGCAAGTGGATATTTGGAGTGCTTTGAAGCATTCTTTGGAATCGTGAGTATTTACAAATAAAAACTAAACAGATTCATTTTCAGAAACTATTTTGTGATGTGTGCATTCAACTCACAGTGTACAGCCTTCTTTTTGATAGAACAGTTTTAAGCAATCTTTTTGTGGAATTTACAAGTGGATATTCAGAGCATTTTGAGGATTATGGTGGAAAAGGAAATGTCTTCAAATAAAACAAGACAGAAGCGTTCTCAGAAACTTCTTTGTGATGTGTGCATTCAACTCACAGTGTTGAACCTTCCTTTAGATACAGCAGTTTTGAAAAACTCTTTTCGTAGATTCTACAAGGGGATATTTAGACCTATTTGAGGCCTTCCTTGGAAACGAGTAGATCTTCACATAAAAACTAGACAGAAGCATTCTCAGAAACTGCTTTGTGATGTGTGCATTCAACTCATAGATTTGAACATAACTTTTCATAGAGCAGTTTTGAAACACTCTTTTTGTAGAATCTGCAAGTGGACAATTGGAGCACTTTTAGGAATTCGGTGGAATATGAAATATCCACATAAAAAGTAGACAGAAGCATTATCAGAAACTTCTTTGCGATGTGTGCATTTAACTCACAGAGTTCAACATAATTTTTAATAGAGCAGCTTTGAAACACTCTTTTTGTAGAATCTGCAAGTGGACGTTTGGAGCACTTTGAGGCGTTCCGTGGAACAGGAAATATCTTCACATAAACACTAGACAGAAGCATTGTCAGAAACTTCTTTGTGATGTGTGCATTCAATTTACTGAGCTGAAACTTCCTTTTGATAGAGCAGGCTTGAAAATCTCTTTTTGTAGAATCTGCAAGTGGATATTTGGAGCACTTTGAATCCTTCCTTGGAAACGGGAATATCTTCAAATATAAACTAGACAGAAGCATTCTCAAAAACTGCATTGTGATGTGTGCATTCTTCTCACAGAGTTAAACTTTCCTTTTGATAGAGCAGTTATGAAACACTCTTTTTGTATAAACTGCAGGATGATGTTTGCACCATTTTGAGGCCTTCATTCGAAACGCATATACATTCACATAAAAACTAGACAGAAGCATTCTCATAAGCTTCTTTGTGATGTGTGCATTCAACTCACAGATTTTAGCATTCCTTTTGATTGAGCAGTTTCAAAACACTTCGTTTGTAGAATCTGCAAGTGGACATTTGGAGCGCTTTGAGGCCTTCTGTGGAAAAGGAAATATCTTCACATAAAAACTAGACAGAAGCATTCTCAGAAACTTATTTGTGATGTGTGCATTCTGCTCACAGAGTTGAACATACCTTTTCACAGAGCAGTTTTGAAACACTCTTTTTGTAGGGTCCGCAAGGGGATATGTGGACTGATTTGAGGCCTTTTTTGGTAACGAGAATTTCTTCACATAAAAAATTGAGGGAAGCATTCTCAGAAACTGCTTTGTGAAATGTGCATTCTACTCACAGAGTTTTACCTTCCTTTTGATAGAGCAGTTTTGAAACTCCCTTTTTGTAGAATCTGCAAGTGGATATTTTGAACGCTATGGTTCCTTCGTTGGAATCCGGAATATCTTCAAATAAAAAATAGACAGAAGCATTCTCATAAACTACTTTGTGATGTGTGCATTCAACTCACCGAGTTGAACCTTTCTTTTGATAGAGCAGTTTCGAAAAACTCTTTTTACAGAATCTGCATGTGGACAATTGTAGCGCTTTGAGGGCTATGGTGGGATAGGAAATATCTTCAAATTAAAACTAGACAGAAATGTTCTAAGAAACTTCTTTGTGATTTTTGCATTGAACCCACAGAGTTGAACATTCCTCTTCATAAAGCAGTTGTGAAACACTGTTTTTGAAGAACCTGCAACTGTATACTTGGACCAATTTGAGGCCCTCATTGGAAACGGGAATATTTTCACATAAAAACTAGACAGAAGCATTCTCAGAAATGTCTTTGTGATGCGTGCATTCAACTCACAGAGTTGAACCTGCCTTTTGATAGAGCAGTTTTGAGACACTGTTTTTGTAGAATCTGCAAAGCGATATTTGGACCGATTGCGTTCCTTCATTGGAAAGGGGAATATCTTCACAAAAATCTAAGCAGAAACATTCTCACAAACTACTTTGTGATGTGTGCATTCAACTCACAGAGTTGAGAATATCTTTTCATGGAGTAGTTGTGAAACACGCTTTTTGAAGAACCTGAAAGTGGATATTTTGGCCAATTTGAGGCCCTTATTGGAAATGGGAATATCTTCACACAAATACTAGACAGAAGCATTCTCAGAAATGTCTTTGTGATGTGTGCATTCAACTCACAGAGTTGAACCTTCCTTTTGATAAAGCAGTTTTGAGACACTGTTTTTGTAGAATCTGCAACGTGGTATTTGGACCAGTTGCATTCCTTCGTTGGAAAGGGGAATATCTTCATAAAAATCTAAGCAGAAACATTCTCACAAACTCCTTTGTGATGTGTGCATTCAACTCACAGAATTGAGAATACCTTTTCGTAGAGCAGTTGTGAAACACGCTTTTTGAAGAATCTGCAAGTGGATATTTGGGCCAATTTGAGGACTTCGTTGGAAACGGGTATATCTTCACATAAAAACTAGACAGAAGCATTCTGAGAAACTTCTTTGTGATATGTGCATTCAACTCACAGAGTTGAAACTTACGTTTGATAGAGCAGTTTTTAAACCCTCTTTTTGTAGAATCTGCAAGGGGATATTTGAACCGATTTGAGCCCTTCGTTGAAAACGGGAATATCTGCACATAAAAACTGGACAGAAATATTCTCAGAAACTTCTTTCTGATGACGTCATTCAACTCACAGATTTGATCCTTCCTTTTGATAGAGCAGTTTTGAAACAGTTTTTTGTAGATCCTGCCAGTGGACATTCGGAGTGCTTTGAGGACTTCAGTGGAAAAAGAAATATCTTCATATAAAAATTAGACAGAAGCATTCTTTCAAACTACCTTTTGATGTGTGCATTCAACTCACAGAGTTGAACATTCCTTTTGATACAGCAGTTTTGAAACACTCTTTTTGTACAATCTGCAAGTGGACATTTGGAACGGTTTGAAGCCTTCTTTGGTATCGCGAATATCTTCAAATAAAAACTAGACAGAAGCATTCTCAGAAAGCCCTTTGTGGTTTGTACATTCAACTTACGGAGTTGAGCTTTCCTTTTGATAGAGCAGTTTTGAAACAATGTTTTTGTAGAATCTACAAGTGGATATTTGGAGTGCTTTGAGGCTTATGTTAGTAAAAGAAATAACTTCACATAAAAACTAGACAGAAACATTCTCAGAAACTTCGTTGAGATGTGTGCATTCAACTCACAGGGTTGAATATAACTTTTCATAGAACATTTGTGAAACACTGTTTTTGAAGGACCTGCAAGTGGATATTTGGACCGATTTGAGGCTTTCATTGGAAACGGAAATATCTTCACCTAAAAATTCCCCAAAAGCATTCTCAGAAACTTCTTTGTGATGTGTGCATTCAACTCACAGAGTTGAACATAGGTTTTCATAAAGCAGTTTTGAAACACTCTTTTTGTAGAATCTGCAAGTGGATATTTGCACTCCTTTGAGGCCTTCATTGGAGACGGGAATATCTGCACATAAAAACTAGAGAGACACATTCTCAGAAACTTCTTTGTGGTGTGTGCATTAAATTCACAGAGTTCAACCTTACTTTTGATAGAGCAGATTGAAACACTCTTTTTGTAGAATCTGCAAGGAGATATTTGGACCGTTTTGAAGCCTTTGTTGGAAAGGGGAATACCTTCACATAAGAACTAGACAGAAGCATTCTCAGAAACCTCTTTGTGATGTGCACATCCAACTCACAGAATTGAACCTTCCATTTTATAGAGCAGTTTTGAAACACTTTTTGTGTAGATTCTGCTAGGGATATTTGCAGCACTTAGAGACATTCGGTGGAAAAGAAAATATCTCCACATAAAAACTAGACAATAGCATTCTCAGAAACTTCTTTGTGATGTGTGCATTGAACTCACAGAGTTGAATCTTCCTTTTGATAGAGCAGCTTTGAAACTTTCTTTTTGTAGAATCTGCAATTGGACATTTGCAGCACTTTGAAACCTTCATTGGAAACGGGAATATCTTCCACTAAAAGCAAGACAGAACCATTCTCAAAAACTGCTTTTTGATGTGTTCATTCAACTTACATAGCTGAAAGTTACCTTTCATAGATCAGTTTTGATACACTCTTTTTGTCAAATCTGCAAATGGACATTTGTAGCACTTCGTGGGCTATGGTGGAAAATGAAATATCTTCAAAGAACATTAAACAGAAGCATTATCAGAAACTTCTTTTTGATATGTGCATTCGGCTCACAGAGTTGAACATAACTTTTCATAGAGCAGCTTTGAAACCATTTTTTGTAGAATCTGCAAGTGTACATTTGATCACTTTGAGGCCTTCAGTGGAAAAGGAAATATCTTCAAATAAAAACTAGACTGAAGCAGTCACAGAAACTTCTTTGTGTTGTAGGCATTCAACTGACAGAGTTGTATGTTATGTTATAGGGCTGTTTTGAAACACTGTTATTGTAGAATCTGCAAGTGGATATTTGGAGGGCTTTGAGTCCTATGCTGGAAAAGGAAATATCCTCACATAAAAACTACACAGAAGCATTCTCAGAAACTGGTTTGTGATGTGTGCATTCAACCCACCGAGTTGAACCTTCCTTTTGATAGAGCAGTTTTGAAACACTCTGTTTGTAGAATCTGAAAGTGGATATTTGGAGAGCTTTGTGGTCTATGCTAGAAAAGGAAATATCTTCACATAAAAACTAGACAGAAGCATTCTCAGAAACTTCTTTGTGATGTGTGCATTGAACTCACAGATTTCAACATAACTTTTCATTGAGCAGTTTTGAAACAATCGTTTTGTAGAATCTGTAAGCGGATATTCGGAGCACTTTGAGACCTTTGTTGGAAACGGGAATATGTTCACATAAAAACTACAAAGAGGCATTCTCAGAAACTTACTTGTGATGTGTGCATTCAACTCACAGAGTTGAACCTTCCTTTTGATAGAGGAGTTTTGAAACACTTTTTTTGTAGAATACACAAGAGGACATTTGGAGTGCTTTGAGGCCTTCAGTGAAAAAGGAATTATCTTCACAAAAAAACTAGACAGAAGCATTCTCAGAATTTCTTTGTGATGTGTGCATTCAACTCACAGAGTTAAACCTTCCTTTTGATAGAGCAGTTTTGAAACTCTCTTTTTGTACAATTTGAAAGGGGATATTTAAACCGTTTTGGTGTCTTTGTTGGAAACGGGTATATCTTCAAATGGAAACTAAACAGAAACATTCTCAGAAACTACTTTGTGTTGTGTGCATTCAACTCACAGAGTTCAGCCTTCCTTTTGATAGAGCAGTTTTGAAACACTCTTTTTGTAGAGTCTGCAGGTGTATATTTGGAGCTCTTTGAGACCTATGGTAGAAAAGGAAATATCTTCACAAAAAAATTAGACAGAAGCATTCTCAAAAACTTCTTTGGGATGTGTGCATGCAACTCACAGAGTTGAACCTTTCTGTTGATAGAGCAGTTTTGGGATGCTTTTTAATAGATTCTGCAAGTGGACATTTTGAGCGTTTTGAGGCCTTTTTTAGAAAAGGAAATATCTTCACATAAAAACTAGACAGAAGCATTCTCAGAAAATTTTTTTGACGTGTGCATTCAACTCACAGAGATGAACATAAATTTTCATGGAGCAGTTTTGTAACACTCTATTTGTAGAATCTGCAACTGGATATTTGGACCGCTTTGATGCCTTCATTGGAAACAGGAATATCTTCACATAAAAACTAGACAGAAGCATTCTCAGAAACAACATTGTGATGTGTGCATTCAACTCACAGAGCAGAACATAATTTTTCATGGAGCAGTTTTAAAACGCTCTTTTTGTAGAATCTGCAAGGGCATATTAGGACTTCTTTGGAAACTTAGGACTTCTTTGGAAACTTAGGACTTCTTTGGAAACTTAGGGGCTTCTTTGGAAACTGGAATATCTAAACATAAAAACTAGACAGAAACATTGTCAGAAACTTCTTTGTGATGTGTGCAGTTAACGCACAGATTTGAATCTTCCTTTTGATAGAGAAGTTTTGAAACATTCGTTTTTTAGAGTCTGCAAGTGGATATTTGGAGCACTTTTAGGCCTGTTGTAGAGATGGAAATATTTTTACAGAAAAACTGAACAGATGCATTCTCCGAAACTTCTCTGTGATATGTGCATTCACCTGACAGTATGGAACCTACATTTTGATAGAGCACTTTTGAAACACTCTTTTTGTAGAATCTGCAAATGAATATTTGGAGTGCTTTGAAGCCTTCGTTGGAAATGGGAGTATCTTCAAATGAAAATTAGACAGAAGCATTCTCAAAAACAACGTTGTGATGTGTGCATTCAACTCACAGGTTTGAACTTGTCTTTTAATAAAGCAGCTTTGGAACACTCTTTTTGTAGAATTTGAATGAGGACATTTGTAGCACTTTTAGGGCTTTGGTGTAAAAGGAAATATATTCAAATTAAAACCAGAAAGAAGCATTTTCTGAAACTTCTTTGTGATGTTTGCATTCAACTCACCGAGTTGAACACACCGTTTCGTAGAGCAGCTGGGAAACGCTGTTTTTGAGGAAACTGCAAGTGGATATTTGGACTGATTTGAGGTCTTCGTTGTAAACGAGAATATCTACACATAAAAACTAGACAGAAGCATTCTCAGAAACTTCTTTGGGATGTGCGCATTCAGCTCACAGAATTGAAAATTCCCTTACATAGAGCAGTTTTGATACAGTTTTTGCAGAGTCTGCAAGTGGATATTTGGAGCGCTTTGAGTCCTATGGTGGAAAAGGAAGTATCTTCACATAAAATTTAGACAGAAGCACTATCAGAAAATTCCTTGTGATGGGTGCATTCAACTCATGGAATTGAACCTTCCTTTTAGTAGAGCAGTTTTGAAACTCTCTTTTTGTAGAATCTTCAAGTAGACATTTGGAGAGCTTTGAGGCCTTCAGTGGAAAAGGAAATATCTTCACATTAAAACTAGACAGAAGCATTCTCAGAAACTTCATTGTGATGTGTGCATTCAACTCACATAGTTGAACCTTCCTTTTGATAGAGCAGTTTTGAAATACTCTTTTTGTAAAATCTGCAATTGGTTACATGGGTTGCTTTGAAGCCTTTGTTGGAAACGGGAATATCTTCACATATAAACTAGACAGAAGCATTCTCAGAAACTTCTTTGTTTTGATTGCAGTAAACTCACAGAGTTGAGCCTTCCTTTTGATAGAGCAGTTTTGAAATAAACTTTTTGTAGGATCTCCAAGTTGACATATTGAGCAGTTTCAGGACTTCGGTTGAAAAGGAAATATCTTCACATAAAATCTAGACAGAAGCATTCTCAGAAACTTATTTCTGTTGTGTGCATTCAACTCACAGAGTTGAACATAACTTTTCATACAGCAGTTTTGAAATTCTGTTTTTGTAGAATCTGCAAGTGGAAATTTGAAGCCCTTTGAAGCCCTCATTGGAAACGGAAATATCTTGGAATAAAAACTAGACAGAAGCATTGTTAGAAACTACTTTGTGATGTGTGCATTCAACTCAGAGAGTTGAACATTTCTTTTGATAGAGCACTTTTTAAACACTCTTTTTGTACAATCTGTAAATGTACATTTGTAGTGCTTTGAGGGCTATGGTGGAAAAGGTAATATCTTCTTATAAAAACTAGACAGAAGCATTCTCAGAAACTTATTTGTTATGTTTGCATTCAACTCACAAAGTTGAACATACCTATTCATAGACAAGTTGTGAAACACTCTTTTTGTAGGATCTGCAAGTGGATATTTGGACCGCTTTGAGGCCTTCATTGGATATGGGATTATCTTCACATAAAACTAAACAGAAGCATTCTCAGGAAATTCTTTGGATGTGTGCTTTCAACTCACAGAGTTGAACATAACTTTTCATTGAGCAGTTTTGAAACACTCCTTTTGTAGAATATGCAAGTGGACTTTTGAAGCGCTTTGAGGCCTTCGTGGAAAGGGAATTATCTTCACATAAAATCTGGTCAGAAGAATTCTCAGAAACTGCTTTGTGATGTGTGCATTCAACTCACAGAGTTGTAACTTTCTTTTAATGGAGCAGTTTTGAAACACTCTTTTTTTAGAAACTGCAAGTGGATATTTGGTGCTCTTTGGTCTCTATGATGGAAAAGGAAATATCTTCACATAAAAACAACACAGAAGTATTCTGAGAAACTTCTTTGGGATGTGTACATTCAACTCAAAGAATTGAACCTATCTTTTTATTGAGCAGTTTTGAATCTCCCTTTTTGCAGAATCTGCAAGTGGGTGTTTGGAGAGCTCTGAATCTTACTGTGGAAAAGGAAATATCTTCACATAAATACTACACAGAAGCATTCTGTAAACTTCTTTGTGAGCTGTGCGTTGAACTCATAGAGTTGAACTTATATTCTCATTGAGAAGTTTTGAATCTCTCATTTTGTAGAATCTGCAAGTGGATATTTGGAGCCCTTTGCATAATATGGTGGAAAAGGAAATATCTTCAAATAAAAACTACATAGAAACAATCAGAGAAACTACTTTGTGATGTGTGCATTCAGCTCACAGTGTTGAACCTGTCTTTTGATTGAGTAGTTTTGAATCTCTCTTTTTGCAGAATCTGCAGGTGGATATTTGGAGCCCTTTGAGGCTTATAGTAGAAAAGCAAATATCTTCACATAAAAACTACACAGAATGATTCTGAGAAACTTCTTTGTGATGCGTGCATTCAACTCCCAGAGTTGAACCCATCTTTAGATTGAGCAGTTTTTAATCTGTCTCTTCCAGAATCTGCAAGTGGATATTTTTAGCCCTTTGTGGCCTATGGTGGAAAAGGAAATATCTTCAAATAAAAACTACACAGAAACTTTCGGAGAAACTTCATTGAGATAGGTGCATTCATCTCACAGGGTTGAAGCTAACTTACGCTTAAGCAGTTTTGAAACAGTCTTTTTGTACAGTCTGCAAGTGGATATTTGGAGCGCTATGAGGCCCACAGTGGAAAAACAAATATCTTCAGACAAAAACTACACAGAAGAATTCTGAGAAACTTCTTGGGATGCGTCCATTCATCTCACAGAGTTGAAACTTTCTTTTGATTGAGCAGTTTTGGAACACTCTTTTTGTAGAAGCTGCAAGTGAATATTTGCAGTCCTTTGTTGCCTATGGTGGAAAAGGAAATCTCTTCACATGAAAACCGCACAGAAGCATTCTGAGAAACTTCTTTGTGATGTGTGCATTCATCTCACAGAATTGAAACTTTCTTTTGATTGAGCAGTTTTGACACACTCTTTTCGTAGAATCTGCAAGTGGATAATTGAAGCCCTTTGAGGCCTGCTGTGGAATAGGAAATATCTTCACATAAAAACTACTCAGAAGCATTTTGAGAAACTTCTTTGTGATGTTTGCATTCAACTCAAAGAGTTGAATCTATCTTTTGATGGAGCAGTTTAGAATCTCTCTTTTTGTAGAATCTGCAAGTGGATATTTAGAGCACTTTGTGCCCTGTGATGGAAAAGGAAATAACTTCAAATAAAAACTACATAGAAGCATTCTCAGAAACTTCTTTGAAATGTGTGCATTCAATTCACAGAGTTGAACTTATCTTCTCATTGAGCAGTTTTGAATCTCCTTTTGAAGGATCAACAAGTGGATATTTTGAGCCCTTTGCGACCTACTGTGGAAAAGGAAACATCTTCAAATGAAAACTACTCAGAAGCATTCTAAGAAACTTTTCGTGATGTGTGCATTCAACTCAATGAGTTGTACCTACCTTTCTATTGAGCCATTTGGATTTCTCTGTTCATAGAATCTGCAAGTGGATATTTGGAGCGCTGTGACTCTTACTGTGGAAAATAAAATACTTTCCAATAAAACCACACAGAAGCATTCTGAGCAACTTCTTTATGATGTGTGCATTCAACTCACAGAGTTGAGCCAATCTTTTGATTGAGAAGTATTGAATCTCTCTTTTTGGAGAATCTGCAAGTGGATGTTTGGAGAGCTTTGAGGCTTTGTGGAAAAGGAAATATATTCACATAAAAACTACACAGAAACATTCTGAGAAACTTCTTTGCAAGGTGCACATTCAAATCACACAGTTGATCTTATGTTCCCATTGAGCAGTTTTGGATCTCTCTTTTTGGAGGATCTGCAAGTGGATATTTGGAGCCCTTTGTGCCATATGGTGGAAAAGGAAATATCTTCAAATAAAAAGTACAGAAAATCATTCAGAGAAAGTTCCTTGTGATGTATGCATTGAACTCATAGAGCTGAACCTGTCTTTTGATTTAGCCATTTTGAATCACTCTTTGTGCAGAATCTGCAGGTGGATATTTGGAGACATTTGAGGCCTATTGTGGAAAAGCAAATATCTTCTCATAAAAACTACACAGAAGAATTCAGAAAAACTTCTTTGGGATGTGTGCAATCAACTCACAGAGTTGAACCTTTCTTTTGATTGAGCAGTTTTGAATCTCTCTTGCAGAATCTGCAAGAGGATATTTGGAGCCCTTTGTGGCCTATGGTGGAAATGGATATATCTTCAAATAAAAACTGCACAGAAACATTCTGAGAATCTTTTTGAGGAGTGCACTCATCTCACAGGGTTGAACTGATCTTATCATTGAGAAGTTTTGAAACACTTTTTTTGTAGAATCTGAAAGTGAATATTTGGAGCCCTTTGAGGCCTACCGTGGAAAACCAAATATCTTCAGATGAAAACTACACAGAAGCATTCTGAAAAACCTCTTTCTAATGTGTCCACTCATCTCACTGAGTTGAAACTTTGTTTTGATTGAGCAGTTTTGAAACAATCTTTTCCTAGAATCTGCAAGTGGATAATTTGAGCCCTATGAGGCCTATTGTGGAAAAGGGAATATCTTCAGATAAAAAACTACTCAGAAGCATTCTAAGAAACTTCTTTGTGATGTGTACATTTAACTCACAGAGTTGAATCTATCTTTTGATTGAGCATTTTAGAATCTCTCTCTTTGTAGAATCTGCACATGGATATTTGGAGCCCTTTGGACCCTATGGTGGAAAAGGAAATATCTTCAAATAAACGTTACACAGAAGCATGCAGAGAAACTTTGTGATGTATGCATTCAACTCACAGAATTGAACCTATCTTTTGATTGAGCAGTTTTGAAACTCTCTTTTTGCCCAATCTGCAGGTGGATGTTTAGAGGGCTTTGAGGACTATTGTGGAAAAGGAAATATCTTCACATAAAAACTACACAGAAGCATTCTGAGAAACTTCTTTGTGAGGTGTGCATTCAACTCACAGAGTTGAACTTATCTTCCCATTGAGCAGTTTTGCGTCTCTCTTTTTGTAGAATCTGCATGTGGATATTTGGAGCCCATTGTGACCTATGGTGGAAAAGGAAATATGTTCAAATGAAAACTACACAGAAGAATTCAGAGAAACTTCTTTGTTATGTAGGCATTCAACTAACAGGGCTGAACCCATATTTTCATTGAGCAGTTTTGAATCTCTCTTTTTGTAGAATTGGCAAGTGGATTTTTGGAGACCTTGGCACCCCATAGTGGAAAAGGAAATATCTTCAAATAAAAAATACACAGTACTATTTAGAGAAACTTCTTTGTGATGTATGCAATCAACACTCAGAGTTGAACCTATATTTTGATAGAGCAGTTTTGAATCTCTCCTTTTGCGGAATATGCAGGTGGATATTTGGAGCCTTTTGAGGCCTACAGTGGAAAAGCAAATCTCTTCACATAAAAACTACACAGAAGCATTCTGAGAAACTACTTTGGGACGTGTGCATTCAACTCACAGAGTTGAAACTATCTTTTGATTGAGCAGTTTTGAATCTCTCTATTTGCAGAATCTGGAAGAGGATATTTGGAGTCCATTGGGTCCCATGGTGGAAAAGAAAATATCTTCAATTAAAAACTACACAGAAACATTCAGAGAACCTTCTTTGTGATGTGTGCATTCGTCTGATAGGGTTCAACCTATCTTATGATTGAGGAGTTTTGAAACACTCCTTTTACAGAATCTGCGAGTGGATATTAGGTGCGCTTTCAGGCCTACCTTGGAAAAGCAAATATCTTCAGATAAAAACTACACAGAAGCATTCTGAGAAACTACTTTGTGATGTGTACATTCATCTCACAAATTTGAACTTTTCTTTCGATTGAGGAGTTTTGAAACACTATTTTTGTAGAATCTGCAAGGGGATATTTGGAGCCCTTTGAGGTCTATTGTGGAAAAGGAAATATCTTCACATAAAAACTATACAGAAGCAGTCAGAGAAACTTATTTGTGATGTGTGCATTCATCTCACAGAGTTGAACATTCCTTTTGATTCAGCTGTTTTGAAACACTCTTTTTGTAGAATCTACAAGTGGATAATTGGAGCCCTTTGCGCCCTATGGTGGAAAAGGAAATATCTCCAAATAAACCCAGAAACTTTTTCGTGATGTGTGCATTCAACTCACAGAGTTGAACCTATCTTTTGATTGAACAGTTTTGAATCTCACTTTTTATAGAATCTGCAAGTGCGTATTTGGATTCCTTTGTGCCCTATGGTGGGAAAGGAAATATCTTCAAATAAAAAGTACACAGAAGCATTTTCAGAAACTTTTTCTTGATGTGTGAATTCAACTCACAGAGTTGAACCTATCTTTTGATTGACCAGTTTTGAATCTCTCTTACTGTAGAAACTGCAAGTGGATATTTGGACCTCTGTGAGGCCTACGGTGGAAAATCAAATATGTTCACATAGAAACTTCACAGAAGCATTCTGAGAAACTTCTTTCTGATGTCTGCATTCAACTCACAGGATTGAGCCATCTTTTGATTGAGCAGTTTTGAATCTCTCTTTTTGAAGAATCTGAAGAATCTGCAAGTGGATGTTTGCAGAGCTTTGAAGCCTATTATGGAAAAGGAAATATCTTCACATAAAAACTACACAGAAGCATTCTGAGAAACTTCTTTGTGATGTGTGCACTCTTCTCACAGAGCTGAGAATTTATTTTGATTGAGCAGTTTTGAAACACTCTTTTTGCAGAATCTGCAAGTGGATAATTTGAGCCCTTTGAGCTTTACTGTGGAAAAGCAAATATTTCAAATTAAAACTAACCAGAAACATTCTGAGAATCTTCTTTAGGATGTCTGCATTCAAATCACAGAGTTGAATCTATGCTTTGATTGAGCAGTTTTTAATCTCTCTTTTTGCAGAATCTGTTAGTGGGTATTTGGAGCCCTTTGCAGCCTAAGGTGGAAAAGGAAATATCTTCAAATAAAAACTACAAAGAAATAGTCTCAGAAACTTCTTTGCGATGTGTGCATTCATCTCACAGGGTTGAACCTATCTTACGATTGAGCAGTTTTGAAACACTCTTTTTTTAAAATCTGCAAGTTGATATTCGGAACGCTTTGAGGCTTACTGTGGAAAAGCAAATATCTTCAGATAAAAACTACACAGAAACATTCTGGAAAACTCTTTGTGATGCGTGCATTCATTTCACAGAATTGAAACTTTCTTTTGATTGAGCAGTTTTGAAACACTGTTTTAGTAAAATCTGCAAGTGGATATTTGGAGCCTATTGAGGACTATTGTGGAAAAGGAAATATTTTCACATAAAAACTACACAGAAGCATTCTGAGAAACTTCTCATTGATGTGTGCATTCATCTCAGAGAGTTGAAACTTTCTTTTTATTGAGCCGTTTTTAAACACTCTTTTTCTAGTATTTGCAAGTGGATAATTGGAGCCCTTTGAGTCCTATTGTGGAAAAGGAAATATCTTACCATAAAAACTACTCAGAAGCGTTCTGAGAAACTTATTTGTGATGTATGCATTCAACTGACAGAGTTCAACATATCTTTTGATTGAGCAGTTTTGAATCACTCATTTTTAGAATCTACAAGTGGATATTTGGAGCCCTTTGAGGCCTATTGTGGAAAAGGAAATATCTTCACATAAAAACTACACAGAAGCAGTCAGAGAAACTTATTTGTAATGTGTGCATTCATCTCACAAGGTTGAACCTATTTCATGATTGAGCAGTTTTGAAACACTCTTTTTGTGGAATCTGCAAGTGGATATTTGGATCGCTTTCAGGCCTACCATGGAAAGGCAAATATCTTCAGCTAAAAACCACACAGAAGCATTCTGAGAAACTTCTCTGTGATGTGTGCATTCAATTCACATATTTGAACCTCTCTTTTGAATGAGCTGTTTTGAATCTCTCTTTTTGCAAAATCAACAAGTGGATGTTTGGAGAGTTTTGAGGCCTATTGTGGAAATGGAAATATCTTCACATAAAAACTACACAGAAGCATTCTGAGAAACTTCTTTGGGATGCGAGCACTCAACTTACAGAGTTGAACTTATCTTTTGATTGAGCAGTTTTGAATCTCTCTTTTTGCAGGATCTGCATGTGGATATTTGGAGCCCTTTGCAGCCTATTGTGGAACAGGAAATTTCTTCAAATAAGAACTACTCAAAAGCATTCTGAGAAACTTCTTTGTGATGTGTATTCATCTCACAAGGTTGAACCTATCTTATGATTGAGCAGTTTTGAAACATTCTTTTTGTGGAGTCTGCAAGTGGATATTTGGAGTGCTGTGAGGGCTTCTAGGGAAAATCAAATATATTCACATAAAAATTACACAGAATCATTCTGATAAACTCCTTTGTGATGTGTGCATTCAACTCACAGAGTCGAACCTATCTTTTGATTGAGCAGTTTTTAATCTCTCTTTTTGCAGAATCTGCAAGTGGATGTATGGAGAGCTTTGAGGCCAATTGTTGAAAAGTAAATATCTTCACATACAAACTAAAAAGAAGCATTCTAAGAAACTTCTTTGTGAGGCGCGCATTCAACTCACAGAGTTGAACTTATCTTCACATTGAGCAGTTTCAAATCGCTCTATTTGTAGAATCTGCAAGTGGATATTTGGAGCGTTGTGAGGCCTGCTTTGGAAAATCAAACATGTTCACAGAAAAGCTACACAGAAGCATTCTGAGAAACTTTTTCTGATGTGTTCATTCATCTCAAAGTGTTGAACCTATCGTTTGATTGAGCAGTTTTGAATCTCTCCTTTTGCAGAATCTGCAAGTGGATGTTTGGGGATCTTTGAGGCCTATTGTGTAAAAGGATATATCTTCACAAAGAAACTACATGGAAGCATTCTGAGAAACTCCTTTGTGAGGTGTCCATTCAACTCACAGAGTTAAACTTATCTTCTCATTGAGCAGTTTTGAGTCTCTCTTTTTGTGGAATATGCAAGTGGATATTTGGAGCCCTTTGCACCCTGTGGTGGAAAAGGAAATATCTTCAAATAAAAGCTACACAGAAGCATACAGAGAAACTTCCTTGTGATGTGTGCTTTCGTTTCACAGAGTTGAACCTTTCTTTTGATTTAGCAGTTTTGAAACACTCTTTTTGTAGAATCTGCAAGTGGATAATTGGAGACCTTTGAAGCCTATTGCAGAAAAGGAAATATCTTCATATAAAAACTACTCAGAAGCATTCTGAGAAACTTCTTTGTGATGTGTAGATTCAACTCACAGAGTTGAATCTATGTTTTGATTGAGCAGTTTTGAATCTCTCTTTTTGTAGAATCTGCAAGTGGATATTTGGAGCGTTGTGAGGCCCACTGTAGAAAATCAAATATGCTCACATAAAAACTACACAGAAGCATTCTGAGAAACCTGTTTGTGATGTGTGCATTCAACTCACAGAGCTGAAATTTTCTTTTGATTGAGCAGTTTTGAATCTCTCTTTTTGCAGAATCTGCAAGTGGATGTTTGGAGAGCTATGAGGCCTATTGTGGAAAAAGCTGTATCTTCACATAAAAACAATACAGAAGCATTCTAAGAAAGCTCTTTGTGATGTGTGCATTCGGCTCACAGAGTTGAACTTATCTTCTCATTGAGCAGTTTCGAATCTCTCTTTTTGTAGAATCTACAAGTGGATATTTGGAGCCCTTTACGCCCTATGGTGGAAAAGGTAATATCTTCAAATAAAATCGACACAGAAGTATTCAGAGAAACTTCTTTGTGATGTATGCATTCATCTCACAGAAATGAACTTATCTTTTGATTGATGAGTTTTGAATCTCCCTTTTTGCAGAATTTGCAGTTGGATATTTGGAGCACTTTGAGGCCAATGGTGGAAAAGCAAACATCTTCACATGAATACTACACAGAAGCATTCTGAGAAACTATTTTGAGATGTGTGCATTCAACTCCCAGATTTTAAACTTTCTTTCATGGAGCAGTTTTGAATCTCTCTTTTTGCAGAATCTGCAAGTGGATATTTGGAGCCCTTTGCAGCCAATGGTGGAAAAGGAAATATCTTCAAATAAAAACTACACAGAAACATTCTGAGAAACTACTTCCTGATATGTGCATTCATCTCACAGGGTTGAACATATCTTATGATTGATCAGTTTTCAAACACTTTTTTTGTAGTATCTGCAAGGGGATATTTGGAGCGCTTTGAGGCCTACCATGGAAAAGCCAGTATCTTCAGATAAAAACTACACAGAAGCATTCTGAGAAACTCCTTTGTGATGTGTGCATTCATCTCAGAGTTGAACTTTTCTTTTGATTGAGCAGTTTTGATACACTCTTTTTGTAGAATCTGCAAGTGGATAATTAGAGCCCTTTTTGACCTATTGTGGAAAAGGAAATATCTTCACATAAAAAGTAGACAGAAGCATTCTGAGAAACTTCTTTCTGATGTGTGCATTCAACTCACAGAGTTGAACCTTTCTTTTGATTGAGTAGTTTAGAAACTCTTTTTGCAGAATCTGCAGGTGGATATTTGGAGCCCTTTGAGGCCTACTGTGGAAAACCAAATATCTTCACATAAAAACTACACAGAAGAATTCTGAGAAATTTCTTTGGCATGTGTGCATTCATCTCATAGGGTTCAACTTATCTTTTGATTGAGCAGTTTTGAATCTCTCTTTTTGCAGAATCTGCAAGTGGATATTTGGAGCCCATTGTGGCCTGTGGTTGAAAAGGAAATATCTTCAAATAAAAACTACACAGAAACATTCTGAGAAACTTCTTTGGGATGTGTGCCATCATCTCACAGGGTTGAACCTATCTTCTGATTGAGCAGTTTTGAAACAATCTTTTTGTATAATCTGCAAGTGGATATTTGGAGCACTTTGAGGCCTACTGTGGAAAAGCAAATATCTTCAGATAAAAACTACACAGAATCATTCTGAGAAACTTCTTTGTGATGTGTGCATTCATCTCACAGAGCTGAACTTTTCTTTCGATTGAGCAGTTTTGAAACTCTCTTTTTGTAGAAACTGCAAGTGGATATTTGCAGCTATTTGAGGCCTGTTGTGGAAAAGGGAATATCTTCCCATAAAAACCAGATAGAAGCATTCTGAGAAACTACCTTATGATGTATACATTCATCTCACAGAGTTGAAAGTTTGTTTTGATTGAGCAGTATTGAAACATCCTTTTTGTAGAATCTGCAAGTAGATAATTGCAGCCCTTTGAGGCCTATTGTGGAAAAGGCAATATCTTCACATAAAAATTACTTAGAAGACTTCTGAGAAAGGTTTTGTGATGTGTGCATTCAACTCACAGAGTTGAAAATATCATTTGATTGAGCAGGTTAGAATCTCTCTTTTTGTAGAATCTGCAAGTGTATATTTGGAGCCCTTTGCACTCTGTGGTGGAAAAGGAAATATCTTTAAATAAAACCTACACAGAAGCATTCTCAGAAACTTCTTCCTGATGTGTGCGTTCAACTCACAGAGTTGAACCTAATTTTTGATTAAGTTGTTTTGAATCTCTCTTTTCGTAGAATCTACAAGTGGATATTTGGAGTGCTGTGAGGCCTTCTGAGGAAAATCAAATATGTTCACAGAAAAAGTACACAGAAGCATTCTGAAAAACTCCTTTGTGATGTTTGCATTAAACTCACTGAATTGAACCTACCATTTTATTGAACAGTTTTCAATCTCTTTTTGCAGAATCAGCAAGTGGATGTTTGGAGAGCTTCGAGGCCTATTGTGGAAAAGGACATATCTTCACTTAAATACTAAACAGAAGTATTCTGAGAAACTTCTTTGTGAGGTGTGAATTCAAAACTCAGTGTTGAACTTATCTTCTCATTGAGCTGATTTGAATCTCCCTGTTTGTAGAATCTGCAAGTGGATAGAAAAAATATATCTTCCAATAAAAGCAACATAGAAGCATTCAGAGAAACATCTTTGTGATGTATGCATTCAACTCAAAGCGTTGAAACTATCTTGTGATTGAGCAGTTTTGAATCTCTCTTTTTGTAGAATCTGCAGGTGGCTATTTAGAGCCCTTTGAGGCCTACGGTGGAAAACCAAATACCTTCGCATAAAAATTACACAGAAGAATTCTGAGAAACTCCTTTGGGATGTGTGAATTCAACTCACAGTGTTGAACCTATCTTTTGATTGAGCAGTTTTGAGTCTCTCTTTTTGCAGAATCTGCTAGTGGATATTGGGAGCCCTTTGTGGCCTACGCTGGAAAAGGAAATATCTTCAAAAAAAAAAACTACACAGAAACATTGTGAGAAACTTCTTTGTGATGTGTGCATTCATCTCACAAGTTTGAAGCTATCTCATGATTCAGCACTTCACACTTTTTTTAATTAATTAATTTATTATTATTATACTTTAGGTTTTAGTGTACATGTGCACAATGTGCAGGTTAGTTAAATATGTATACATGTGCCATGCTGGTGCGCTGCACCCACTAACTACTCACCTAGCATTAGGTATATCTCCCAATGCTGTCCCTCTCCCCTCCCCCCACACCACAACAGTCCCCAGAGTGTGATGATCCCCTTCCTGTATCCGTGTGTTCTCATTGTTCAATTCCCACCTATGAGTGAGAATATGCAGTGATTGGTTTTCGGTTCTTGCGATAGTTTACTGAGAATGATGATTTCCAATTTCATCCATGTTCCTACAAAGGACATGAACTCATCATTGTATATGGCTGTATAGGATTCCGTGGTGTATATGTGCCACATTTTCTTAATCCAGTCAATCATTGTTGGACATTTGGGTTGGTTACGTGTGCATGTGTCTTTATAGCAGCATGATATATAGTACTTTGGGTATATACCCAGTAATGGGGTGGCTGGGTCAAATGGAATTTCTAGTTCTAGATCCCTGAGGAATTGCCACACTGACTTCCACAATGGTTGAACTAGTTTAGAGTCCCACCAACTGTGTAAAAGTGTTCCTATTTCTCCACATCCTCTCCAGCACCTGTTGTTTCCTGACTTTTTAAGGATTGCCATTCTAACTGGTGTGAGATGGTATCTCATTGTGGTTTTGATTTGCATTTCTCTGATGGCCAGTGATGGTGAACATTTTTTCATGTGTTTTTTGACTGCATAAATGTCTTCTTTTGAGAAGTGTCTGTTCATGTCCTTCGCCCACTTTTTGATGGGGTTGTTTGTTTTTTTCTTGTAAATTTGTTGGAGTTCATTGTAGATTCTGGATATTAGCCCTTTGGCAGATGAGTAAGTTGCGAAAATTTTCTCCCATTTTCTAGGTTGCCTGTTCACTCTGATGGTAGTTTCTTTTGCTGTGCAGAAGCTCTTTAGTTTAATTAGATCCAATTTGTCAATTTTGGCTTTTTTTGCCATTGCTTTTGGTGTTTTAGATATGAAGCCCTTGCCCATGCCTATGTCCTGATTGGTAATGCCTAGGTTTTCTTCTAGGGTTTTTATGGTTTTATGTCTAATATTTAAGTCTTTAATCCATCTTGAATTGATTTTTGTATAAAGTGTAAGGAAGGGATCCAGTTTCAGCTTTCTACATATGGCTAGCCAGTTTCCCAGCACCATTTATTAAATAGGGAATCCTTTCCCCATTGCTTGTTTTTCTCAGGTTTGTCAAAGATCAGATAGTTGTAGATATGTGGCATTATTTCTGAGGGCTCTGTTCTGTTCCATTGATCTATATCTCTGTTGTCGTACCAGTACCATGCTCTTTTGGTAACTGTAGACTTGTAGTATAGTTTGAAGTCAGGTAGTGTGATGCCTCCAGCTTTGTTCTTTTGGCTTATGATTGACTTGGTGATGTGGCTCTTTTTTGGTTCCATATGAACTTTGAAGTAGTTTTTTCCAATTCTGTGAAGAAAGTCATTGGTAGCTTGATGGGGATGGCATTGAATCTGTAAAGTGCCTTGGGCAGTATGGCCATTTTCAGGATATTGATTCTTCCTACCCATGAGCATGGAATGTTCTTCCATTTATTTGTATCCTCTTTTATTTCCTTGATTAGTGGTTTGTAGTTCTCCTTGAAGAGGTCCTTCACTTCCCTTGTAAGATGGATTCCTAGGTATTTTATTCCCTTTGAAGCAATTGTGAATGGGAGTTCACTCATGATTTGGCTCTCTGTTTGTCTGTTGTTGGTGTGTAAGAATGCTTGTGATTGTTGTACATTGATTTTGTATCCTGAGACTTTGCTGAAATTGCTTATCAGATTAAGGAGATTTTGGGCTGAGACAATGGGGTTTTCTAGATATACAATCATGTCGTCTGCAAACAGGGACAATTTGACTTCCTCTTTTCCTAATTGAATACACTTTATTTCCTTCTCCTGCCTAATTGCCCTGGCCAGAACTTCCAACACTATGTTGAATAGGAGTGGTGAGAGAGGGCATCCCTGTCTTGTGCCAGTTTTCAAAGAGAATGCTTTCAGTTTTTGCCCATTCAGTATGATATTGGCTGTGGGTTTGTCATAGATAGCTCTTATTATTTTGAGATACGCCCCAACAATACCTAATTTATTGAGAGTTTTTAGCATGAAGTGTTGCTGAATTTTGTCAAAGGCTTTTTCTGCATCTATTGAGATAATCATGTGGTTTTTGTCTGTGGTTCTGATTATATACTGGATTACATTTATTGATTTGGGTATATTGAAACAGCCCTGCATCCCAGTGATGAAGCCCACTTAATCATGGTGGATAAGCTTTTTGATGTGCTGCTGGATTCGATTTGCCAGTATTTTATTGAGGATTTTTGCGTCAACGTTCATCCAGGATATTGGTCTAAAATTCTCTTTTTTGGTTGTGTCTTTGCCCGGCTTTGATATCAGGATGATGCTGGCCTCATACAATGAGTTAGGGAGGATTCCCTCTTTTACTATTGATTGGAATATTTTCAGAAGGAATAGTACCAGCTCTTCCTTGTACCTCTGGTAGAAATCGGCTGTGAATCAATCTGGTCCTTGACTTTTTTTGGTTGGTAAGCTATTGATTATTGCCACAATTTCAGCTCCTGTTATTGGTCTATTCAGAGATTCATCTTCTTCCTTGTTTAGTCTTCGGAGAGTGTATGTGTCATGGAATTCATCCATTTCTTCTAGATTTTCTAGTTTATTTGCATAGATGTGTTTGTAGTATTATCTGATGGTAGTTTGTATTTCTGAGGGATCGGTGGTGATATCCCCTTTATCATTTTTTATTGCATCTATTTGATTCTTCTCTCTTTTTTTCTTTATTAATCTTGCTAGTGGTCTTTCAATTTTGTTGATCCTTTCAAGAAACCAGCTCCTGGATTCATTAATTTTTTGAAGGGTTTTTTGTGTCTCTATTACCTTCAGTTCTGCTCTGATTTTAGTTATTTCTTGCCTTCTGCTAGCTTTTGAATGTGTTTGCTCTTGCTTTTCTAGTTCTTTTAATTATGATGTTAGGGTGTCAATTTTGGATCTTTCCTGCTTTCTGTTGTGGGCATTTAGTGCCATAAATTTCCCTCTACACACTGCTTTGAATGCATCCCAGAGATTCTGGTATGTTGTGTCTTGGTTCTCGTTGGTTTCAAAGAGCATCTTTATTTCTGCCTTCATTTTGTTATGTATCCAGTAGTCATTCAGGAGCAGGTTGTTCAGTTTCCATGTAGTTGAGCGGTTTTGAGTGAGATTCTTAATCCTGAGTTCTAGCTTGATTGCACTGTGAACTGAGAGATAGTTTGTTATAATTTCTGTTCTTTTACATTTACTAAGGAGAGCCTTACTTCCAACTATGTTGTCAATTTTGGAATAGGTGCAGTTTGTTGCTGAAAAAAATGTATATTCTGTTGATTTGGTGTGGAGAGTTCTGTAGATGTCTATTAGGTCCTCTTGGTGCAGAGCTGAGTTCAATTCCTGGGTGTCCTTGTTGACTTTCGGTCCCATTGATCTGTCTAATGTTGACAGTGGAGTGTTAAAGTCTCCCTTTATTAATGTGTGGGAGTCTAAGTCTCTTTGTAGGTCACTCAGGACTTGCTTTATGATTCTGGGTGCTCCTGTATTGGGTGCATATATATTTAGGATAGTTAGCTCTTCTTGTTGAATTGATCCCTTTACCATTATGTAATGGCCTTCTTTGTCTCTTTTGATCTTTGTTGGTTTAAAGTCTATTTTATCAGAGACTAGGATTGCAACCCATGCCTTTTTTTGTTTTCCATTTGCTTGGTAGATCTTCCTGCATCCTTTTATTTTGAGGCTATGTGTGTCTCTGCACGTGAGATGGGTTTCCTGAATACAGCACACTGATGGGTCTTGACTCTTTATCCAATATGCCAGTCTGTGTCTTTTAATTGGAGCATTTAGTCCATTTACATTTAAAGTTAATATTGCTATGTATGAATTTGATCCTATCATTATGATGTTAGCTGGTTATTTTGTGTGATAGTTGATGCAGTCTCTTCCTAGTCTCCATGGTCTTTTCATTTTGGCATGATTTTGCAGCAGCTGGGACCGGTTGTGCCTTTCCATGTTTAGCGCTTCCTTCAGGAGCTCTATTAGGACAGGCCTGGTGGTGACAAAATCTCTCAGCATTTGCTTGTCTGTAAAGTATTTTATTTCTCCTTCACTTATGAATCTTAGCTTGGCTGGATATTAAATTCTGGGTTGAAAATTCTTTTCTTTAAGAATGTTGAATATTGGCCCCTACTCTCTTCTGGCTTATAGAATTTCTGCTGAGAGATCCACTGTTAGTCTGATGGGCTTCCCTTTGACGGTAACCCGACCTTTCTCTCTGACTGCCCTTAACGTTTTTTCCTCCATTTCAACTTTGGTGAATCTGACAGTTATGTGTCTTGGAGTTGCTCTTCTCGAGGAGTATCTTTGTGGCATTCTCCATATTTCCTGAGTCTGAATGTTGGCCTGCCTTGCTAGATTGTGGAAGTTCTCCTGGATAATATCCTGCAGAGTGTTTTCCAACTTGGTTCCATTCTCCCCGTCACTTTCAGATACACCAATCAGGCATAGATTAGGTCTTTTCACAGAGTCCCATATTTCTTGGAGGCTTTGCTCGTTTCTTTTTATTCTTTTTTCTCTAAACTTCCCTTCTTGCTTCATTTCATTAATTTCATCTTCCATCACTGATATCCTTTCTTCCATTTGATCACATCGGCTCCTGAGGCTTCTGCATTCTTCACGTAGTTCTCAAGCCTTGGTTTTCAGCTCCATCAGCTCCTTTAAGCACTTCTCTGTATTGGTTATTCTAGTTATACATTCTTCTAAATTTTTTTCAGTTTTCATCTTCTTTGCCTTTGGTTTGAATATCCTCCCATAGCTCAGAGTAATTTGATTGTCTGAAGCCTTCTTCTCTCAGCTCATCAAGGTCATTCTCCATCCAGCTTTTATCCATTGCTGGTGAGGAACTGCGTTCCTTTGGAGGAGGAGAGGTGCTGTGCTTTTTAGAGTTTCCAGTTTTTCTGCTCTGCTTTTCCCCATCTTTTTGTTTTTTTCTAATTTTGGTCTTTGATGATGGTGATGTACAGATGGGTTTTTGGTGTGGATGTCCTTTCAGTTTGTTAGTTTTCCTACTAACCGACAGGACCCTCAGCTGCAGGTCTGTTGGAGTACCCAGCCGGCCGTGTGAGGTGTCAGTCTGCCCCTACAGGGGGGTGCCTCCCTCTTAGGCTGCTCGGCTGTCAGGGGTCAGGGACCCACTTGAGGAGGTAGTCTGCCAATTGTCAGATGTCCAGCTGCATGCTGGGAGAACAACTGCTCTCTTCAAAGCTGTCAGACAGGGACATTTAAGTCTGCAGAGGTTACTGCTCTCTTTTTGTTAGTCTGTGCCCCACCCCCAGAGGTGGAGCCTACAGAGGCAGGCAGGCCTCCTTGAGCTGTGGTGGGCTCCACCTAGTTCGAGCTTCTCAGCTGCTTTATTTACCTAAGCTAGCCTGGGCAATGGCGGGCGCCCCTCTCTCAGCCTCGCTGCCGCCTTGCAGTTTGATCTCAGACTGCTGTGCTAGCAATCAGTGAGACTCCGCAGGTGTAGGACCCTCTGAGCCAGGTGCAGGATACAATCTCCTGGTGCACCGTTTTTTAAGCCCTTCAGAAAAGCACAGTATTCGGGTTGGAGTGACCCGATTTTCCAGGTGCCCTCTGTCACCCCTTTCTTCGAGTAGGAAAGGGAACTCCCTGACCCCTTGTACTTCCCGAGTGAGGCAATGCCTCGCCCTTCTTCAGTTCACGCACGGTGAGCGCATCCACTGACCTGCGGCCACTGTCTGGAACTCCTAGTGAGATGAACCTGGTACCTCAGGTGGAAATGCAGAAATCACCTGTCTTTTGCATAGCTCATGCTGGGAGCTTTAGACCAGAGCTTTTCCTATTCGGCTATCTTCAGTTCACACTTTTTATAGAACCTGCAAGTGGTATTTTGTGTCCTTTTTGCCCATGGTGGAAAAGGAAATATCTTCAAATAACAAAATTAACAGAAGCTTTCTCAAAAACTTCTTCATTATGTGTGCATTCAACAAAGAGTGTTGAATCTATCTTTTGATTGAGCAGTTTTGAGTCTCTCTTTTTGTAGAATTTGCAAGTGGATATTTGGAGCACTGTGAGGCTAACTGGAAAATCAAATATGTTCACATAAAAACTACAGAGAAGCATTCTGACAAACTTCTTTGTGATGTGTGCATTGAACACACAGAGATGAACCAATCTTTTGATTGAGCAGTTTTGAATCTCTCTTTCTGTAGAAATTACAAGTGGATGTTCAGAGATCTTGGAGGCCTATTGTGGAAAAGGGAATATCTTCAAATAAAAACTACACAGAAGCATTCTGAGAAACTTATTTGTGAGATGTGCATTGAACTCACAGAGGTGAACCTATCTTTTGATTTAGCAGTTTTGAATCTCTCATTTTCAGAATCTTCAAGTGGATGCTTGGAGAGCTTTGAGGCCTATTGTGGAAAAAGGAAATATCTTCACACAAAAACTACACAGAAGCATTCTGAGAAACTTCTTTGTGACGTGTGCATTCAACTCACGGAATTGAAATTGTCTTCTCATTGAGCAGTTTTGGATTTCACTTTTTGTAGAATCTGCAAGTGGATATTTGGAGCCATTTACGCCCTATGGTGGAAAAGGAAATATCTTCAAATAAAAACTACACAGAAGCATTAAGCGAAACTTCTTTGTGATGTATGCTTTCAACTAACAGAGTTGAACCTATCTTTTGAATGAGCAGTTTTGAATCTCTCTTTTTGGAGAATCTGCAAGTGGATATTTGGAGCCCTTTGAGGCCTATGGTGGAAAAGGAAATATCTTCAAATAAAAATTACACAGGAGCATTCTCAGAAACTTCTTCGTGATGTGTGCATTCAACTCACTGTGTTGAACCTATCTTTTGATGGGGCAGTTTTTAATCTCTCTTTTTGTAGTATCTGCAAGTGGATATTTGGAGTGCTGTGAGGTCTACTGTGGAAAATCAAATATGTTCACCTAACGACTACACAGAAGCATTCTGAGAAACTTCTTTGTGATGTGTGCATTCAACTCAAAGGGTTGAACCTATCTTTTGATTGAGCAGTTTAGAATCTCTCTTTTTTAGAATCTGCAAGTGGATATTTGGAGTGCTGTGAGGCCTACTGTGGAAAATTAAATATGTTCTCATAAAAACTATACAGAATCATTATGAGAATCTCCTTTGATGTCTACATTCAACTCACAGAGTTGAACTTATCTTTTCATTGAGCAGTTTTGAAACACTCTTTTTATACAATCTACAAGTGGATATTTGGAGCCCTTTGCACCCTATGGTGTAAAAGGACATATCTTCCGATAAAAACTACCCAGAAGCATTCTCAGCAACATCTTCGTGATGTATACATTCAAGTCACAGAGTTGAACCTATCTTTTGATTTTACTGTTTAGAATCTCTCTTTTCGTAGACTCTGCAAGTGGATATTTGGAGTGCTGTGAAGCCTACTGAGGAAAATCAAATATGTTCTCATAAAATCTACACAGAAGCATTCTGAGAAACTACTTTGGGATGTGTGCACTGAACTCACAGAGTTGAACCTATCTTTTGATTGAGCAGTTGAGCAGTATTGAATCTCTCTTTTTTCAGAATCTGCACGTGGCTGTTTGGAGAGCTTTGAGGCCTATTGTGGAAAAGGAAATATCTTCACGTAAAAACTACACTGAAGCATTCTGAGAAACTTTATGTGAAGTGTGCATTCAACTCTCAGACTTGAACTTATCTTCTCATTGAGCACTTTTGAATCTCTCTTTGTAGAATCTGCAAGTGGATATTTGGAGTGCTGTGATGCCTAATGTGGAAAATCAAATACGTTCACATAAAAACTACACAGAAGTATTCTGAGAAACTTCTTTGTGATGTGTGCATTCAACTCACAGAGCTGAACCTATCTTTTGATTGAGCAGTTTTGAATCTCCCTTTTTGCAGAATGTGCATATGGATATTTGGAGCCCCTTTTGACCTATGGTGGAAAAGGAAGTACCTTCAAAGAAGAACTACACAGAAACATTCTGAGAAACTTCTTTGTGATGTGTGCATTCATCTCACAGAGTTGATCCTATCTTTTGATTGAGCTGTTTTGAATCTCTCTTTTTGCAGAATCTACATGTGGATATTTTGAGCCCTTTGTGGACTACTGTGGAAAAACAAATATCTTCATATAAAAACTACACAGAAGCATTCTGAGAAACTTCTTTGGTATATTTGAATTCAACTCATAGAGTTGAACCTATCTTTTGATAGAGAAGTTTTGAATCTCTCTTTTTGCAGGATCTGTATGTGGATATTTGAAGCCCTTTGCAGCCTATGGTGGAAAAGGAAATATCTTTAAATAAAAACAACACAGAAATATTCTGAGAAACTTCTTTTTGAAACTTTCTTCTGATTGAGCAGTTTTGAAACTGTCTTTTTGTAGGATCTGCATGTGGATATTTGGAGCCCTTTGTGGCCTATGGTGGAAAAGGAGATATCGTTACATAAAAACTACACAGAAGCATTCTGAGAAAGTTCTTTGTGATGTGTGCATTCATCTTACAGAGATGAACTTTCTTTTGATTGAGCAGTTTGGAAACACTCTTTCTGTAGAATCTGCGAGTGGATATTTGAAGTGCTTTGAGTCCTATAGTAGAAACGGAAATGTCTTCACATAAATCTACACAGTAGCATTCTCAGAAACTTCTTCGTGATGTTTGCATTCAACTCAAATAGTCGAAACTATCTTTCGATTGAGCAGTTTTGAATCACTCTTTTTGTAGGATCTGCAAGTAGATATTTGGTGCCCTTTGCAGCCTATTTTGGAAAGGGAAATATCTTCACATAAAAACTACACAGAAGCATTCTGAGAAACTTCTTTGTGATGTGTGCATTCATCTCACAGAGTTGAACCTTTCTTTTGACTCAGCAGTTTTGAAACATTCTTTTTGTAGAATGTGCATGTGCATATTTGGAGTGCTTTTAGACCTATTGTAGAAAAGGAAACATCTTCACATAAAAACTACACAGAAGCATTCTGAGAAACTTCTTTGTGATCTGTGCATTCATCTCACACAGTTGAACCTTTCTTTTGATTGAGCAGCTTTGAAACACTCTTGTTGTAGAATCTACAATTGCATATTTGGAACGCTTTGTGGGCTATGATGAAAAAAGAAATATATTCACATAAACACTACACAGAAGCATGCTTAGAAACACTTTTGTGATGTATGCATTCATATCACGGAGTTGAACCTACCTTTTGATTCAGCTGTTTTGAATCTCTCTTTTTGTAGAATCTGCAGGAGTGTATTTGGAGCCCTTTGCAGCCTATTTTGGAAAAGGAAACATTTTCACAAAGAAAATACACAGAAGCATTCTGAGAAACTTCTTTGTGGCGTGTGCATTCATATCACAGAGTTGAACCTTTCTTTTGAATAAGCAGTTTGGAAACACTATTTTTATAGAATCTGCAAGTGGATATTTGAAGCGCTTCGAGGATTATGGTTGAAAAGGTAATATCTTTACTTAAAAGCGACACAGAAGCATTCTCAGAAACTTCTTCATGATGTGTGCATTAATCTCACAGTGTTGAACTTTTTAAACTGAGCTGTTTTGAAACAATGTTTTTGGAAAACTTTCACATGCATATTTGGTGGGCTTGGAGGCCTATTATGGAAAAGGAAATATCTTCACATAAAAACTACACAGAAGCATTCTGAGAAACTTCTTTGTGATGTGTCCATTCATCTCACAGAGTTGAACATTTATTTTGATTGAGCAGTTTTGAAACACTCTTTTTGTAGAATCTGCAAGTGGACATTTGGAGTGCTATCAGGCCCATGTTGGAAAAAGAAATATCTTCACATAAAAACTACACAGAAGCATTCTGAGAAACTTCTTTTTGATGAGTGCATTCAACTCTCAGAGTTGAACCTATCTTTTGATAGAGCAGTTTTGAAACTCTCTTTTTGAAGAACTGCAGGGGAATATTTGGAGCCCTTTCTAGCCTATTGTGGAAAAGGAAATAAGTTCCCCAAAAAACTACACAGAAGCATACTGAGAAACTTCTCTGTGATGTGTAAATTCAACTCACAGTGTTGAACCTATCTTTTCATAGAGCAGATTTGAAACTCTCTTTTCGTAGAATCTGTAATTGGATATTTGGAGCGCTCTGCGGCCTATGGTGGAAAAGGAAATATCTTCACATAAAAACTACACAGAAGCATTCTCAGAAACTACTTTATGATGTGTGTATTCATCTCACAGAGTTCAATCTTTCTTTTGATTGAGCAGTTTTGAAACACCCTTCTTGCAGAATCTGCAAGTGAATTTTTGGAGCGCTTTGTGGCCTGTTTTGGAAAAGGAAATATTTTCACATAAAAACTGTACAGAAGCATTCTGAGAAACTTATTTTCAATGTGTGCACTAATCTCACAGAATTGAAACTTTCTTTTGATTGGGCAGTTTGGAAACACTCTTTTTGGAGAATATGCACGTGGATATTTGGAGCGCTTTGAGGCCTATGTTGGAAAAGGAAATATCTTCACACAAAAGCTACACAGAAGCATTCAGAGAAACTTCTTTGTGATGGGCGCATTCAATTGATGGAGTTGAACCTATCTTTTGAATGAACAGTTTTGAAACTCTGTTTTTTGTATAATCTGCAAGAGGATATTTGGAGACCTTTGTGACCTACGGTGAAAAAAGAAATATCTTCATTTAAAAACTACACAGAAGCATTCTGAGAAACACCTTTGTGATCTATGCCTTCATCTCACAGAGTTCAAATTTTCTTTTGATGAGCAGTTTTCAAACACTCTTTTTGTAGAATCTGCCAGTGGATATTTGCAGCTCTTTGAGGCCTATTGCTGAAAAGGAAATATCTTCCTATAAAAACTACACAGAAGCATTCTGAGAAACTTCTTTGTTATGTGTGCATTAATCTCACTGAGTTGAACCTTTCTTTTGATTCAGCAGTTTGGAAACACTCTTTTTGTAGAATGTGCAACTGGATAATTGGAGCACTTTGATGCCTATTGTCTAAAAGGAAATATCTTCACACAGAAACTACACAGAATGATTCTGAGAAACTTCTTTGTGATGTGTGCAATCAACTCACATTGTTGAACCTATCTTTTGATTAAGCAGTTTTGAATCTCTCTTTTTGTAGAATCTGCAAGAGGATATTTGGAGCCCTATGCGGACTATTTCGGAAATTGAAATATCTTCACATAAAAACCACACAGAAGCATTCTGAGAAACTCCTTTGTGATGTGTACATTCATCTCAGAGAGTTGAAATTTTCTTTTGATTGAGCAGTTTTGAAGCACTCATTTTATACAATCTGGAAGGGGATATTTTAAGCAATTTGAGGCCTACAGTGGAAAAGGAAATATCTTCCCATAAAAGCTACATGGAAGCATTCTCAGAAACTTCTTTGTGATGTGTGCATTTGCCTCACAGAGTTAAAGCTTTCTTTTGATTGAGCAGTTTTGAAACAATCTTTTTGTAGAGTTTGCAAGTGGATATTTGGAGTGCTTTGAAGCCTATTGTAGAAAAGGAATTATCTACTCATGAAAACTACACAGAAGCATTCTGAGAAACTTGTTGTGATGTGTGCCTTCATCACACAGAACTGAAACTTTCTTTTAATTGAGCAGCTTTGAATCTTTCTTTTTGTAGAATCTGCAAGTGGATAACTAGAACCCTTGTGGCCTATTTTGGAAGGGAATTATCTTCCATAAAAACTACACAGAAGCATTCTGAGAAACTTCTTTGTGATGTGTGCATTTATCTCACTGAGTTAAACCTTCCTTTTGATTGACCATTTTGGAAACACTCTATGTAGAGTGTGCAAGTGGATATTTGGAGGGATTTGAGGCCTATAGGGAAAAGGAAATATATTCACATAAAAATTACACAGAAGCATTCTGAGAAACTTCTGTGTGATGTGTGCCTTCATCTAACAGGGTTGAACATTTCTTTCGACTGAGAAGTTTTGAAACACTCTCTTTGTAGAATCTGCAAGAGGATATTTGGAGCAGTTTGAGGCCTAACGTGAAAAGGTAATATCTTCACATAAAAACTACACAGAAGCATTCTGAGAAACTTCTTCATGATATCAACATTCATCTCACAGAGTTGAACGTTTCCTTTGATTGAGGAATTTGGAAACCCTCTTTATGTAGGATCCACAAAAGTATATTTGGAGTTCTTTGAGTTCTATTGTGGAAAAGGAAATATCTTCAAATAAAAATTACAGAAAGCCATTCTGAGAAAATTCTTTGTGATGTGTGCATTCATCTCACAGAGTTGAAACTTTGTTTTGATTGAGCAGTTTTGAAACATCCTTTTTATAGAATCTGCAAGTGGATATTTGAAGGGCTTTGAGGCCTACTGTGGAAAAGGAAATATCTTCACATAAAAACTACACAGAAGCATTCTGAGAAACTTCCTTGTGAGGTGTGTATTCATCCACAGAGTTGAAGTTTTCTTTTGATTGATCAGTTTTGAAACACTGTTTTTGTATAATCTGCAAGTAGATATTTGGAGCACTTTGAGGCCTATGGTGGAAACAGAAATATCTTCACATAAAAACTACACAGAAGCATTCTGAGAAACTCCTTTGTGATGTGTGTATTCTTCTCACAGAGTTGATCTTTTCTTTTGATGTAGCAGTTTTGTAACACTCTTTTTTTAGTATCTGCAAGTGGATATTTGAAGCGCTTTGAGTAATATTGTGGAACAATAAATATCTTCACATAAAAACTACAAAGAAACATTCTGAGTAACTTCCTTGTGATGTGTGCATTCATTTCACAGAGTTGAACTTTTCTTTTGATTAAGCAGTTTTGAAACACTCTTTTTGTAGAATCTGCAGGTGGATATTTGGAGCACTTAGAGGCCTATGGTGGAAAAGGAAATTTCCTTACATAAAAGCAACACAGAAGCATTCTGAGAAACCCCTTTTTATATGTGCATTCATCTCCAAGAGTTGAATTTTTCTTTTGATTGGGCAGTTTATAAACACTCTTTTTGTAGAATCTGCAAGTGAATATTTGTAATGCTTAAATACCTGTTGTGGAAAAGGAAATATATTCACATAAAACTACACAGAAGCATCCTGAGAGACATCTTTGTGATGTGTGCATTCATCTGACAGAGTTGAACTTTTCTTTTGATTGAGCAGTTTTGAAACACTCTTTCTGTAGAATCTGCAAGTGGATATTTGGTGCTCTTTGAGGCTTATGATGGATAAGGAAATATCTTCACATAATAACTACAAAGAAGCATACTGAGAAACAGTTTTGAGATGTGTGCATTCAACTCACAGAGTTGAATTTATCTTTTGACAGGGCAGTTTTGAAACTCTCTTTTTGTAGAATCTGCAAGTGGATATTTGGAACCCTTTGCAGCCTATGGTGGAAAAGGAAATATCTTCCAATGAAAACTCTACAGAAACATTCTGAAAAACATCTTTGTGATGTGGGCATTCATCTCACGGAGTTCAGCCTTTCATTTGATTGAGCAGTTTTGAAACATTATTTTGCAGAATCCAGAAGTGGATATTTGGAGCTCTTTGAGGCCCATTGTGGAAGAGGAAATATCTTCACATGAAAACTACACAGAAGAATTATAAGAAATTCCTTTGTGATGTGTGCATTCATCTCACAGAGTGGAACTTTTCTTTCGATTGAGCAGCTTTGAAACACTCTTTTTGTAGAATCTGCGAGTCAATATTTGGAGCACATTGAGGCCTATTGTGGAAAAGGAAATATCTTCACAAAAAACAACACGCAAGAATTCTGAGAATCTTCTTTGTAATGTGAGCATTCATCTCACAAGTTGAAACTAACTTTTGATAGTGTAGTTTTGAAACTCTTTTTTTGCAAAATCTACAAGTGGATATTTGAGCCATTTGCAGCCTATGGTGGAAAAGGAAATATCTTCACATAAAAACAACACAGAAGCTTTCTGAGAAACTTCTTTTTGATGTGTGCATTCATCTCACAGAGTTGAAACTTTCTTTTTGTGGAGCAGTTTTTAAACGCTCTTTTTGTAGAATCCCCAAGTGTATATTTGGAGCGCTTGGAGGTATACTGTGGAAAAGGATTTGTCTTCAAATAAAACTACACAAAATCATTCTGAGAAACTTCTTGTGTTGTGTGCATTCATCTCACAGAGTTGTAACTTTCATTTGATTAAGCAGTTTTGAAACACTCTTTTTGTAGAACTTCCAAGTGGATATTTTGAGCGCTTTGAGGCCTATGGTGGAAAGGGAAATATCTTCACATAAAAATTACACAGAAGCATTCAGAGAAACTTCTTTGTGATGTATTCATTCATCCCACAGAATTGAACCTTTCTTTTGATTGAGTAGTTTTGAAAAACTTTTTTGTAGAATCCGCAAGTGGACATTTGAAGTGCTTTGAGGCCTATTGTGGAAAAGGAAATATCTTCACATAAAAACTACACAGAAGCTTTCTGAAAAACTTCTTTGTGATGTGTGCCTTAATCTTGTGGAGTTTAAATTTTCTTTTGATTGAGCAGTATGGAAACACTTTTTTTTGTGGAAAATGCAAGTGGATATTCAGAGCACTTTGTGGCCTATGGTGGAAAAGGAAGTATCTTCACATAAAAACTAGACAGAACCATTTGGAGAAACTTCTTTGTGATGTGTGCATACATCTTCCAGAGTTGAACCTTTCTTTTGAATGAGCAGTTTTGAAACACTCTTTTTGTAGAATCGTCAACTGGATATTTTGAATGCTATGAGATCTTTGTTGGGCTAGGAAATATCTTCACATAAAAACTAGACAGAAGCATTCTGAGAAACTTCTTTGTATATGTGCACTCAACTCACAGAGTTGAGCATTTCTTTTCATTCAGCAGTTTGGAAACAATCTTTTTGTAGTATCTGCAAATGGATATTTGGAGCGCTTTGAGGCCTATATTGGAAAAGGAGATATCTTCACATAAAAACTAGACAGAAGCATTCTGAGAAACTTCTTTGTGATGTGTGCATTCATCTCATAGATTTGAACTTCTATTTTGATTGAGCAGTTTTTAAACACTCTTTTTCTATGATCTGCATGTGGATATTTGGAGTGCTTTGAGGCCTTGGGTGGAATAGGAAATGTCTTCACATAAAAAGTAGACAGATGCATTCTGAGAAACTTCTTTTTTTTATTGTACTTTAAGATTTATGGTAGATGTGCACAATGTGCAGATTAGTTACATATGTATACATATGCCATGCTGGTGTGCTGCCCGCATTAAGTCCTCATTCAGCATTAGGTATATCTCCTAATGCCATCCCTCCACCCTCCTTCCACCGCGCAGCAGTCCCCAGAGTGTGATGTTCCCCTTCCTGTGTCCTTGTGTTCTCATTGTTCAATTTCCACCTATAAGTGAGAACATGCGGTGTTTGGTTTTTTGTCCTTTCAATAGTTTACTGAGAATTATGATTTCCAATTTCATCCATGTCACTGCAAAGGGCATGAACTCGTCATTTTTTATGGCTACATAGTATTCCATGGTGTATATATGCCACATTTTCTTAATCCAGTCTATTACTGTTGGACATTTCAGTTGGTCCCAAGTCTTTGCTATTGTGAATAGTTCCACAATAAACATATATGTGTGCATGTGTCTTTATAGCAGCATGATTTATATTTGTTTGCATATATACCCAGTAATGGGATGGCTGGGTCAAATGGTATTTCTAGTTCTAGATCCCTGAGGAATAGCCACACTGACTTCCACAATTGTTGAATCCATTTACAGTCCCACCAACAGTGTAAAAGTGTTCTTATTTCTCCACAGCCTCTCCAGCACCTGTTGTTTCCTGACCTTTTAATGAATGCCATTCTAACTGGTGTGAGATGGTATCTCATTGTGGTTTTGATTTGCATTTCTCTGATGGCCAGTGATGGTGAGCATTTTTTCACGTTTTTTGGCTGCGTAAATGTCTTCTTTTGAGAAGTGTCTGTTCATGTCCTTTGACCACTTTTTGATGGGGTTGTTTCTTTTTATCTTGTAAATTTGTTTTAGTTCATTGTAGATTCTGGATATTAGCCCTTTCTCAGATGAGCATGTTGTGAAAATTATCTCCCATTTTGTAGGTTGCCAGTTCACTGTAATGGTAGTTTCTTTTGCTCTGTAGAAGCTATTTAGTTTAGTTAGATCCCATTTGTCAAATTTGACATTTGTTGCCATTGCTTTTGGTGTTTTAGACATGAAGTCCCTGCCCATGCCTATATCCTGAATGGTAATGCCTAGGTTATCATCTAGGGTTTTTATGGTTTGGATTCACAGCTGAATTCTACCAGAGGTAAAAGGAGGAACTGGTACCATTCCTTCTGAACCTATTCCATTCAATAGAAAAAGAGGAAATCCTCCCTAACTCATTTTATGAGGCCAGCATCATCCTAATAACAAAGCTTGGCAGAGACAGAACAAAATAAGAGAATTTTAGACCAATATCCTAGATGAACATTGATGCAGAAATCCTCAATAAAATACTGGCAAACAGAATCCAGCAACACATCAAAAAGCTTATCCACCATGATCAAGTGGGCTTCATCCCTGGGATGCAAGGCTGGTTCAATATACACAAATCAATAAAAGTAATTCAGCATATAAACAGAACCGAAGACAAAAACCACGTGATTATCTCAATAAATGCAGAAAAGGCCTTTGACAAAATTCAACAACCCTTCCTGCTAAAAACTTTCAATAAATTAGGTATTGATGGGACGTATCTCAAAATAATAAGAGCTATCTATGACAAACCCACAGCCAATATCATACTGAATGGGCAAAAACTGAAAGCATTCTCTTTGAATACTGGCACAAGACATGGATGCCCTCTCTCACCACTCCTATTCAACATAGTGTTGGAAGTTCTGGCCAGGGCAATTAGGCAGGAGAAGGAAATAAAGGGTATTCAATTAGGAAAAGAGGAAGTCAAATTACCCTGTTTGCAGAAGACATGATTGTATATCTAGAAAACCCCATTCTCACAGCCCAAAATCTCCTTAAGCTGACAAGCAAATTCAGCAAAGTCTCAGGATACAAAATCAATGTACAAAAATCACAAGCATTCTTATACACCAATAACAAACAAACAGAGAGCCAAATCATGAATGAATTCCCATTCACAATTGCTTAAAACAGAATAAAATACATAGGAATCCAACTTAAAAGGGACATGAAGGAACTCTTCAAGGAGAACTACAAACCACTGCTTAATGAAATAAAAGAGGAAACAAAGAAATGGAATATCATTCCATGCTCATGGGTAGGAAGAATCAATATCATGAAAATGGCCATATTGCCCAAGGAAATTTATAGATTCAATGCCATCCCCATCAAGCTACCAATGACTTTCTTCACAGAATTGGAGAAATCTACTTTAAAGTTCACATGGAATCAAAAAAGATCCTGCATCGCCAAGTCAATCCTAAGCCAAAAGAACAAAGCTGGAGGCATCATGCAACCTGACTTCATACTACAAGGCTACAGTAACCAAAACAGCATGGTACTGGTACTAAAACAGAGATATAGATCAATGGAACAGAACAGAGTCCTCAGAAATAACACTGCATATCTACAAATATCTGATCATTGACAAATCTGAGAAAAACAAGCAAAGCTGAAAGGATTGCCTACTTAATAAATGGTGCTGGGAAAACTGGCTAGCCATATGTAGAAAGCTGAAAATGGATCCCTTCCTTACACCTTATACAAAAATTAATTCAACATGGATTAAAGACTTAAACGTTAGACCTAAAACCATAGAAACTACTTTTTGATGTGTGCATTCAAATCACAGTGTTGAACTTTTCTTTTGATTGAGCAGTTTTTAAACACTCTTTTTGTAGAATCTGCAATTTGATATTTGGAGCGCTTTGAGGCCTATGGTGGAGAAGGAAATATCTTCACATAAAAACTAGACAGAAGCCTTCTGAGAAACTTCCTTGTGATGTTTGCATTCATCTCACACAGCTGAAACTTTCTTTTGATTGAGCAGTTTTGAACAACTCCTTTTGCAAAATCTGCAATTGGATATTTGGAGCACTATGTGGCCTATGGTGGAAAAGGAAATATCTTCGCATAAAAACTAGACACAAGCATTCTGAGAAACTTCTTCATGATGTGTGCATTCAACGCACAGAGTTGAACCTTTCATTTGATTGAGCAGTTTTGATATACTCTTCTAGAATCTGCAAGTGGCTATTTGGAGTGCTTTGCAGCCTATAGTGGAAAAGGAAACATCTTCACATTAAAACTACACAGAAGCATTCAGAGAAACTTCTTTTTGATGTGAGCATTCAACTCACAGAGTTGAACCTTTCCTTTTATTGAGCAGTTTGAAAACAGTCTTTTTGTAGTATCTGCAAATGGATATTTGGAGTGCTTTGAGGCCTACAGTTTAAAAGGAAATATCTTCACATAAAAACTAGACAGAAGGATTCAGAGAAACTTCTTTGTGATGTGTGCATTCATCTCACAGATTTGAAACTTTCTTTTTATTGAGCAGTTGAGACACTGTTTTTGTAGAATCTGCAAGTGGATATTTGGACAGCTTTGCGACCTATAGTGGAAAAGGAAATATCTTCACATAAAAACTACACAGAAGCATTCAGTGTAACTTCTTTGTGATATGTGCATTCATCTCACGGAGTTGAAACTTTCTTTTGATTCAGCAGTTTTGAAGCACTCTTTTTGTGGAATCTGCTAGTGGATATTTGGAGTGCATTGAGGCCTAGGATGGAAAAGGAAATATCTTCACTTAAAAACTAGACACAAGCATTCTGAAAAACTTCTTTGTGACGTGTGAATTCATCTCACAGAGTTGAACATTTCTTTTGATTGAGCAGTTTGGAAACAGTCTTTTGGTAGTATCTGCAATTGGATATTTGGAGTGCATTGAAGCATATAGTGGAAAAAGAAATATCTTCACATAAAAACTAGACAGAAGCATTCTGAGAAACTTCGTTGTGATGTGTGCATTCAACTCACATAGTTGAACGTTTCCTTTGATTGCACAATTTGGAAACAGTCTTTTGTCGTATCTGCAAATGGATATTTGGAGAGCTTTGAGGCCTATGGTGGGAAAGGAAATATCTTCAAATAAAAACTAGATAGAGGCATTCTGAGAAACTTCTCTGTGATGTGAGCATTCATCTCACAGAGGTAAACCTTTCTTTTGACAGAGCAGTTTTGAAACACTCTTTTGGTCGAATCCGCAAGAGGTTATTTGGAGCACTTTGAGGCCCATGGTGGAAAAGGAAATAACATCACATAAACACTAGACAGAAGCATTCTGAGAAAATACCATGTGATGTCTGCATTCCTGTGAAAGAATTCAACATTTCTTTGGTTTGAGGACTTTTGAAACACTCTTTTTGTAGAATCCACAATTGGATACTTGGAGAGCTTTGAAACCTATGGTGGAAAAAGAAATATCTTCACATAAAAACTAGACAGAAGAAATCTGAGAAACTTCTTCGTGATGTGTGCATTCACTCACAGGGTTGAAACTTTCTTTTGATTTAGCAGTTTGTAAACAGTATTTTTGTAGTATATGCAAATGGTTATTTGCGGTGCTTTGAGGCCTATAGAGGAAAATGAAATATCTTTACATAAAAACTAGACAGAAGAATTCTGAGAAACTTCTTTGTGATGCATGCATTCAATTCACAGAGATGAAACTTTCTTTTGATTGAGCAGTTTTGAAATCCTTTTTCATAGATACTGCAAGTGGATATTTGGAGATCTTTGAGCCTTTTGGTGGAAAAGGAAATATCTTCACATAAAAATTAGACAGAAGCATTCTGAGAAATTTCTTTGTGATGTTTGCATTCATCTCACAGAGTTGAACCTTTTTTTTGATTGAGCAGTTTTGAAACACTCTTTTTGTAAAATCTGCAAGTGGATGTCTGGAGCGCATTGGGGCCTATGGTGGAAAAGGAAACATCTTCACATAAAAACTACACAGAAGTAATCTGAGAAACTTCTTTCTGATGTGCGCATTCAACTCACAGAGTTGAAACATTCTTTTGATTGAGCAGTTTTGAAGCACACTTTCTGTAGAATCTGCAAGTGGATATTTGGAGAGATTTGAGGCCTACAGTGGAAAGGGAAATACCTTCATATAAAAACTTGACAGAGGCTTTCTGAGAAGCTGGCTTTAATGTATACATTCATCTCACACAGTTGAACTTTTCTTTTGTTTAAGCAGTATTGAAACACTCTTTTTATAGAATCTGCAGGTGGATACTTGGAGGGCTTTGAGGTCTATGGTGGAAAAGGAAATATCCTCACATAAAAACAAGACAGAAGCATTCTGAGAAATTTCCTTGTGATGTGTGTATTCAGCTGACACAGTTGAACCATTATTTTGATTGAGCAGTATGGAGACAATCTTTTGGTAGTTTCTGAAACTGGATACTTGGAGCGCTTTGAGGCCTATGGTGGAAAAGGAAATATCTTCACATAAAAACTAGACAGAAGCATTCTGAGAAACTTCTTTGTGAAGTGTGCATTCAATTCATAGAGTTGAAACTTTCTTTAGGTTGAGCAGTTTTGAAACACTCTTTTTGTAGAATCTGCAAGTGGATATTTGGAGCACTTTGTGGCCTCTAGTGGAAAACAAAATATCTTCACATAAATACTACAAAGAAGCATTCTGAGAAACTTCTTTGTGACGTGCACATTCATCTCACAGAGTTGAACCTTTCTTTTGATTGAGCAGTTTTGAAACACTCCTTTTGTAGAGTCTGAAAGAGCTTATTTGCAGTGCTTTGGGTGCTAAGGTGGAAAATAAATACCTTAACATAAAAACTAGACAGAAGCATTCACAGAACCTTGTTTGTGATGTGTGCATTCATCGCACAGAGTGGAACCTTACTTTTGATTGAGCAGTTTTGAAACACTATTTTTGTAGAATCTGCAAGTGGATATTTGGAGCGTTTTGAGGCCTAAGGTGGAAAAGGTAATATCTTCACATAAAAACTAGATAGAAGTATTCTGAGAAACATCTTAGTGATGTGTGCATTCATCTCACAGAGTAGAACCTTTCTATATATTGAGGAGTTTTGAAACCCTCTTTTTATGGATTCTGCATGTGGGTATTTGGGGTGCTTTGCAGCCCATGGTGAAAAAGGAAATATCTTTACATAAAAACTAGACAGAAGCATTCTGAGAGACTTCTTTGTGATGTTTGCATTCATCTCACAGAGTTGAACCTTACTTTTGATTGAGCAGTTTTGAAACACTCTTTTTGTAGAATCTGCAACTTGATATTTTTAGCAATTTGTGGCGTATGGTGGAAAAGGAAATAACTTCACACAGAAACTAGACAAAAGTGTTCTGAGAAACTTCTTAGTGATATGTGCATTCAACTCACAGAGTTGAACCTTTCTTTTGATTGAGCAGTTTAGAAACACACTTTTTGTAGAAACTGCAAGTGGATATTTGGAGAGATTTGCAGCCTATGGTGAAAAAGGAAATATTTTAACATATAAACTAGACAGAAGCATTCTGAGAAACCTCTTTATAATGTGTGCATTCATCTCACAAAGTTGGAATTTTCTTTTGATTCAATAGTTTTGAAACACTCCTTTGTAGAATCTGCAAGTGGATATTTCAAATGCTTTGAGGTCTTTGGTGGAAAAGGAAATATCTTCATTTAAAAGCTAAACAGAAGCATTCTGAGAAACTTCATTGTGATGTGTGCCTTCATCTCACAGAGTTGAAACTTTCTTTTGATAGAGCAGTTTTCAAACACTCTTTTTGGAGGGTCTGCAAGTGGATATTTGGATCGATTTGAGGCCTACGATGGAAAAGGAAACATCTTCACTTAAAAACAAGACAGAGGCATTCTGAGAAATTTCTTTGTGATGTGTGCATTCATCTCACAATGTTGAACACTGCTTTAGATACAGCAGTTTTGAAACACTCTTTTTGTAGAATCTGCAAATAGATAGGGGCCTAAGGTGCAAAAGAAATATCTTCACATAAACACCAGACAGAAGCATTCTGAGACACAACTTTGTGATGTGTGCATTCATCTCTCCAGGCTCAACCTTTAATTTGATTGAGCAGATTTGAAACACTCTTTTTGTAGAACCTGCAAGTGGATATTTCGAGTTCTTTGTGGCCTCTAGTGGAAAGGGGAATATCTTCACATGATAATTAGACAGAAGCATTCTGAGAAACTTCTTTGTGATGTGTGCATTCATCTCACAGATTTAAACGATTATTTTGATTGAGCAGTTTTGAAACACTCTTTTTGTAGAATCTGCAAGTTGATAATTGGAGTGCTCTGAGGCCTATGGTGGAAAAGGAAATATCTTCACATAAAAACTAGACAGAAGCATTCTGAGAAACTTCTTTGTGATGTGTTCATTCATCTCATGGAGTTGAGCCTTTCTTTTGATTGAGCAGTTTTGAAATACTCTTTTTGTAGAATTTGCAAGTGGATATTTTGAGGCCATTGAGACCTATGGTGGAAAAGGAAATATCTTCACACAAAAATTAGAAACATTCTGAGAATCTGCTCTGTGATGTGCGTGTTCATCTCACAGAGTTGAAGATTTCTTTTGACTGAGCAGTTTTGAAACACTCTTTATAGAATCTGCTGGGGATATTTGGAAAGCTTTGGGGCCAATGGTGGAAAATGAAATATCTTCACATAAAAACTACACAGAAGCTTTCTGAGAAACTTCTTTGTGATGTGTGCATTCATCTCACAGAGGTGAACTTTTCTTTTGATTGAGCGGTTTTGAAAAACTCTTTTTGCAGAATCTGCAAATGTGTATTTGGAGCGCTTTGTAGACTATTGTGGAAAAGGAACTATCTTCACATAAAATCTAGGCAGAAGCATTCTGAAAAACCTCTTTTTGATGTGTGCATTCATCTCACAGAATTGAACCTCTCTTTTCATTGAACAGTTTTGAAACACTCTTTTTGTGGAATCTGTAAATGGATATTTGGAGCGCTTTGAGGCCTATGGTGGAAAAGAAATATCTTCACATAAAAACTTCACAGAAGAATCTGAGAAACTTCTCCATGATGTGCACTTTCATCTCACACAGCTCAAACTTTCTTTTGATTGAGCAGCTTTTAAACCCTCTATTTGTAGAATCTGCAATTGGAGACTTAGAGTTCTTTGAGTCCTATGGTGGAAAAGGAAATGTCTTCACATAAAAACTACACAGAAGCATTCTGAGATACTCCTTTGTGATGTGTGCATTCATCTTACAGTGTTGAACGTTTCTTTTGATTGAGCAGTTTTGAAACCTCTTTTTGTAGAATCTGCAAGTGGATATTTGGAGTGCTTTGAGGCCTATGGTAGAAAAGGAAATATCTTCACTTAAAAATGACACAGAAGCATTATAAGAAATATCTTTCTGATGAGTGCATTCAACTCACAGAGTTGAACCTTTCTTTAGATTGAGGAGCTTGAAACACTCTTTCTTTAGAGTCTGCAACTGTATATTTGGAGCGTTTTGTGGCCTATGTTGGAAAAGGAAATTTCTTCAAATAAAAGGTAGACAAAAGCACTCTGTGAAACTTCTTTGTGATGTATGCATTCATCTCACAGATTTCAACCTCTCTTTTGATTGAGAAGTTTTCAAACACTCTTTTTGTTGAATCTGCAAGTGGATATTTGGAGTGCTTTGAGGCCTATGGTGGAGAAGAAAATATTTTCACATAAAAATTAGAGAGAAGCATTCTGACAAATTTCTTTGTGATGTGTGCATTCATCTCAGAGAGTTGAACCTTTCTTTTGTTTGAGCAGTTTTGAAACACTCTTTTTGTAGTACCTGCAAGCAGATATTTTGAGTAATTTCAGGCCTCTGGTGGAAAAGGAAATACCGTCACATAAAAGCTAGACAGAAGCATTCTGAGTAGCGTCTTTGTGATGTGTGCATTCATTTCACAGAGTTCAACCTTTCTTTTGATTGAGCAGTTTTGAAACACACTTTTTGTGCAATCTGAAAGTGGATATTTGGAGCCCTTTGGGGCCTATGGTGGAAAAGGAATTATCTTCCCAATAAACTAGACAGAATCATTCTAAGAAACTACTTTGCCATGTGTGCATTCATCTCTCAGAGTTGAATCTTTCTTTTGATTGAGCAGTTTTGAATCACTCCTTTTGTAGAATCTGCAAGTGGATATTTGGAGCACTTTACGGACTATTGTGGAAAAGGAAAAATCTTCTCATAAAAACAAGACAGAAACATTCTGAGAAACTACTTTGTGATGTCTGGTTTCAACTCACAGAGTTGAAACTTTATTTTGTTTGAGCAGTTTTGAAACACATTTTTTGTAGACTCTGCAAGTGGATATGAGGAGCACTTTGTGGCCTAAGGTGGAAAAAGAAATATCTTCACATAAAAACTGGACAGAAGCATTCTGAGAAACTTCTTTTTGATGTGTGCATTCATCTTACCGACTTGAAAATTTCTTTTTATTCAGCATTTTTGAAACATTCTTTTTGTACAATCTGCAAGTGGATATTTGGAGAGCTTTCAGACCTATGTTGTAAACGGAAATATCTTCACATGAAAACTAGACAAAAGCATTTGGACAAACATCTATGTGATATTTGCCTTCATCTCACAGAGTCGAACTTTTCTTTTGATTGAGCAGTTTTTAAACTATCTATTTGAAGAATCTGCAAGTGGATATTTGAAGATCTCTGAGGTCAATGCTGAAAAAGGAAATATCTTCATATAAAGATCAGACAGAAGCAGTCTGGGAAACTTCTTTTTATTGTGTGCATTCATCCCAAAGAGTTGACCATTTCTATTTATTGAGCAGTTTTGAAACACTGTTTTTTTACAATCTGCAAGTGGATATTTGGAGCACTTTGAGCCCTTTGGTGGAAAAGGAAATATCTTCACATAAAAATTAGACAGAAGCATTCTGAGAAACTTCTTTGTGATGTTTGCGTTCATCTCATAGAGTTGAACCTTTCTTCTGATAGAGCAGTTTTGAAACACTCTTTTTGTAGAATCTGCAGGTGGATGTTTGGAGTGCATTGGGGCCTATGGAGGAAAAGGAAACATCTTCAAATAAAAACTACACAGTAGTAATCTGAGAAACTTCTTTGTGCTGTTCACATTCAACTCACAGAGTTGAAACTTTCTTTTGATTGACCAGTTTTGAAACAGTCTTTTTGTAGTATCTGCAAATGGATATTTGGAGTGGATTGAGGCCTATGGTGGAAAAGGAAATATTTTCACGTAAAAACTTGACAGAAGCATTCTGAGAAACTTTTTTGTGATGTGTGCATTCATCTCACAGAGTTGAAACCTTCTTTTGATTGAGCAGTTTTGAAACAGTCCTTTTGTACAATCCACAAGTGGATGTTTGGAGCCCCTTAGGGCCTATGGTGAAAAAGGAAATATCTTCCCATAAAAACTAAACATGAGAATTCTGAGAAACTTCTTTGTGATATTTGCATTCATCTCTCAGTGTTGAATCTTTTTTTTAATTGAGCAGTGTTGAAACACTGTTTTTCTACAATCTGCAAGTGGATATTTGGAGTGCTTTGAGGTCTATGGTGGAAAAGGAAATGTCTTCACGTGAAAACTAGACTGAAGCTTTCTGAGAAAGTTCTTTGTGATGTGTGCATTCAACCCACAAGGTTGAACCTTTATTTTGATTGAGCAGTTTTAAAACACAGTTTTTGTTGAATCTGCAAGTGGATATTTTGCATGATATGCAACATTTACTGGAAAAGGAATATCTTCACATAAATACTTGACAGGAGCATTCAGAGAAACTACTTTGTGATGTGTGTATTCATCTCACACAGTTGAACCTTTCTATTAATTAAGCAGTTTTGAAGCACTCTTTTTGTAGAATCTGCAAGTGGTGATTGGAGCACTTTGAGGCCTATGTTGCAAAAGGAAATATCTTCACGTAAAAACTAGACAAAAGCATTCTGAGAAAGTTCTTTGTGATGTGTACATTCATCTCACAGAGTTGAAACTTTCTTTTGATTGAGCAGTTTTGAAACACTCTTTTTGTAGAATCTGAAAGTGCATATATGGATCGCTTTGAGTCCTGCAGTAGAAAAGGAAATATCTTCACATAAAAACAAGACAGAAGCATTCTGAGAAACCTCTTTGTGATGTGTGCATTGATCTCACAGTGTTGAACCTTTCTTTTGATTGAGCAGTTTTAAAACACTCTTTTTGTAGAATCTGCAATTGGATATTTGGAGCGTTTCAGGCCCATGGAGGAAAAGCAATTATCTTCACATAAAAACTAGACAGAAGTATTCTAAGAAATTTTTTTGTGATGTGTGCGTTCATCTCACAGAATTTAACCTTCCTTTTGACTGAGCAGTTTTTAAACACTCTATTTGTAGAATCTGCATGTGGATATTTGGAGCACCTTGAAGTCCATGGTGGAAAAGGATATATCTTCATATAAAAATTAGACAGAAGCATTTTGAGAAACTTCTTACTGATGTGTGTGTTCATCTCACAGAGTTGAAGATTTCTTTTGGTAGAACAGTTTTGAAACACTCTTTTTGTTGAATCTGCCTTTGGATGTTTGGAGCACTTTGGGGCCTATGATGGAAAAGGAAATATCTTCACATAAAAACTACTCAGAAATAATCTGAGAAACTTCTTTGTGATGTGTGCATTCAACTCACAGAATGGAATCTTTCCTTTGATTGATCAGTTTTGAAACGCTCTTTTTGTAGCATCTTCAAATGTATATTTGGTGCAGATTCAGGCATACGGTGGAAAAGGACATATCTTCACATAAATACTAGACAGAAGCATTCTGAGAAACTTATTTGTGATGAGTGTATTCAACTCACAGAGTTAAAACTTTCTTTTGATTGAGCAGTTTTGAAACACACTTTTGCAGAATCTGCCTGTTTATGTTTGCAGATCTTTGGGGCCTAATGTGGAAAAGGAAATATCTTCAGAAAAACTAAACAGAAGCATTCTGAAAAACTCTCTTTTGATGTGTGCATTCAATTCACAGAGTTGAACATTTCTTTTGATTGAGGAGTTTTGAAACACTCTTTTTGTGGTATCTGCCAACGGATATTTGGAGGAGATTGAGGCCTATAGTGGAAAACGACATATCTTCACATAAATACCAGAAAGAAGCATTCTGAGAAACTTATTTGTGATGTGTGTATTTAACTCACAGGGTTGAAACTATCTTTTGATTAAGCAGTTTTGAAGCACTCTTCTTGTAGAATCTGCAGATGGATATTTGGAGCGCTTTGAGGCCTATGGTGGAAAAGGAAGTATCTTCATATAAAAACTTGACAGAAGCATTCTGAGAAACTTCTTTTTGATGTGTGCATTCATGTCACAGAGCTGAACCCTTCTTTTGATTGAGCAGTTTTGAAACAGTCCTTTTGTAGGATCTGCAAGGGGATGTTTTGTGAGCCATGGGGCCTATGGTGGAAAAGGAAATATCTTCACATAAAAACTAAGCAGGAGCATTCTGAGAAACTTCTTTGTGATGTTTGCATTCATCTCACAGAGTTGAATCTTTCTTTTAATTGACCATTGTTGAAACACTCTTTTTGTACAATCTGCAAGTGAATACTTGGAGTGCTTTGAGGCCTATGGTGGAAAAGACATATCTTCACATACGAAGTACACAGAAGCACTCTAAGAAACTTCTTTGTGATGTGTGCATTCACCTCACAGTGTTGAACCTTTCTTTTGATTGAGCAGTTGTGAAACACTGTTTTTGTAGAAACTGCAATTGGATATTTAGAGTACTTTGAGACCTATGTTGAAAAAGGTAATATCTTCACATAAAAAAGAGACAGAAGAATTCTGACAAACTTCTTTGTGATGTGTGCATTCATCTCACAGAATTGAATTTATCTTTTGATTGATCAGTTTTGAAACACTCTTTTTGTAGAAAGTGCAAGTGGATATTTGGAGCGCTTTGCGGCTTATGGTGGAAAAGAAATATATTCACATAAAAACTAGAAGGAAGCATTCTGAGAAACTTCTTTGTGATGTGTGCAGTCATCTCACAGAGTTGAACCTTTCTTTTTATTGAGCACTTTTGCAACACTCTCTTTGTAAAACCTGCAAGGGGATTTTTAGAGCGCTTTGAGGCCTATGGTGGAAAAGGAAATATTTTCCCATAAAAACTACACAGAAGCATTCTGAGAAACTTCTTTTTGATGTCTGCATTCTACTAACAGAGATGAAGCTTTCTTTTGACAGAGCAGTTTTGAAGCACTCTTTTTGTAGATTCTGCAAGTGGATATTTTGAGTGCTTTGCCACCTGTGGTGGGAAGGAATATATCTTTACATAAAAACTAGACAGAAGCATTCTGAGAAACTACTTTGTGATGTGTGCATTCATATCTCAGAGTTGAACCTTACTGTCAATTGAGCAGTTTGGATATACTGTTTTTGTAGAATCTGTAAGTGGGTATTTGGAGCCCTTTGCTTCTTACAGTGGAAAAGGAAATATCTTCACATAAAAACTAGAAAGAAGCATTCTGAGAAACTTCTTTGTGATGTGTGCATTCATCTCACAGAGTTGAACCTTTCTTTTGATTGAGCAGCTTTGAAAAACTCTTTTTGTAGAATCTGCAAGTGGATATTTGGAGCTCTTTGTGACCTATAGTCAAAAAGGTGATTTCTTCACATGAAAACTAAACAGAAAATTTCTGAGAAAATTATTTCTGATGTGTGCTTTAATCTCACAGTGTTGAAACTTTCTTTTGATTGGTCACTTTGGAATCAGTCTTTTCGTAGAATCTGCAAGTGGATATTTGGAGCGCTTTGAGACCTATGGTGAAAAAGAAATATCTTCACATAAAAAATAGACAGAAGCATTCTGAGAAACTTCTTTTTGAAGTGTGCATTCATTTAACAGACTTGAACCTTTGTATTGATTGAGTAGTTTGGAAACAGTCGTTTTGTAGACTCTGTAGAGGGATATTTGTCAGACCACTGAAGCCTCTGGGGAAATAGGAAATATCTTCAGATAAGAACTAGACAGAAACATTCTGAGAAACGACCTTCCGATGTGTGTATTCATCTCACAGATTTGAACCTTTCTTTTGATTGAGCAGTTTGGAAACTGTCTTTCTGTACTATCTGCAAATGGATATTTGGCATGCTTTGAGGCATACGTTGAAAAAGGAAATATATTCACATAAAAACTTGACAGAAGCATTCTGAGGAACTTCTTTTTTATGTGTGCATTCATTTCACAGTGCTGAACCTTTCTTTTGATTGAGTAGTTTTGAAACACTCTTCTTGTAGTATCTACAAGTGGATATTTGTAGTACTTGGGACCTACAGAGGAAAGGATATATCTTCACCTAAAACCTAGACAGAAGCATTCTGAGAAACTTCTCTGTGATTTTTGCATTAATCTCACCGAGTTCAACCTTTTTTTTTCTGATTGAGCAGTTTGGAAACCCTCTTTTAATAGAATCTGCACGTGTATATTTGGAGCGCTTTGTAGCCTATAGTGGAAAAGAAATAACTTCACGTAAAAACTAGACAGCAGCATTCTGAGGAACTTCCTGTGACTTGTGTGTTCATCTCACAGAATTGAATCTTTCTTTTGATTGAGCAGTTTGGAAACGTTCCTTTTGTAGAATTTGCAAGTGGATATTTGGAGGGCTTTGCAGACTACAGTGGAAAGAGAAATATCTTCACATTAAAACTAGACAGAAGCATTCTGAGAAACTTCTTTGTGATGTGTACATTCATATCACAGACGTAAACCTTTCTTTTGATGGAGCAGTTTGGAAACAGTCGTTTTGTACAATCTGCAAAGGGACATTTGTGAACCTATTGAGGCCTCTGGGACAATAGGAAATATCTTCACATAAAAACTAGACAGAAACTTTCTGAGAAACCTCCTTGTGTTGTGTGTGTTCATCTCACAGAGTTGAAACTTTCTTTTGATTGAGAAGTTTTGAAACACTCTTTTTATAGAATCTGCAAGTGGATAGTTGGAGTGCTTTGCACCTTATAGTTGAAAAGGAAATATCTTCACGTAAAAACTAGACAGAAGCATTCAGATAAACTTCTTTGTGATGTGTGCATTCATCTCACAGAGCTGAACCCTTCTTTATTTTGAAAAGTTTCAAAGAAGTCGTTTTCCAGAATCTGCAAAGGGATATTTTGGAGCCCTTTGTGGCCTCTAGGGAAACCGAACATAATTTCACATAAAAAATAGACAGAAACTTTCTGAGAGATTTCTTTGCAATGTGTACCTTCTTCTTACAGAGCTGAAGCTTACTTTTGATTGAGCAGTTTGGAAACAGTTTTTTGCAGAATTGGCAAATGGATATTTGGAGTTCTTTGCGGCCTCTGGTGGAAAAGGAAATATCTTTACATAAAAACTAGAGAGAAGCATTCTGAGAAACATCTTTGAGGTGTGTGCATTCAACTCACAGAGTTGAACCAATCTTTTGATTGAGCAGTTGGAAACTTTCTTTTTGTAGTATCTACAAATGTATGTTTGGAACGCTTAGAGGACTATATTTGAAAAGGAAGTATCTTCACATAAAAACTAGACAGAAGCATTCTGAGAAACTTCTTAGTGATGTGTGCATTCATCTGGGGGAGTTGAAAGACTCCTTTGATTGAGCAGTTTGGAAACAATCTTTTTGTAGTATCTGCATGTGGATATTTGGAGCGCTTTGTGGCCAATGATGGAAAAGGAAATATCTTCACACAAAAGCTAGACTGAAGCATTCTGAGAAATTTCTGTGTGATGTGTGCATTCATCCCACAGAGTTGGAACTTTCTTTTCATTGAACAGTTTCAAAACACTCTTTCTGTAGAATCTTCAAGTGGATATTTGGAGAGCTTTGCAGCCTCTTCTGGAAAAGGAAATATCTTCACATAAAAATTAGACAGAAACATTCTGAGAACCTTCTTTTTGATGGGTGCATTCATCTCACCACGCTGAACGTTTCCTTTGATTCAGCAATTTTGAAACACTCTTTTTGTAGAATCTGCAATTGGATATTGCAGCGCTTTGAGGCCTATGTTCAAAAGGAAATATCTTCACATAAAAACTAGACAGAAGCATTCTGAGAAACTTCATTGTGATGGATACATTTTTCTCACAGACTTGAAGCATTCTTTTGATTGAGTAGTTTTGAAACACTCTTTTTGTAGAATCTGCAGGTGGACATTTGGAGCGCTTTGAGGCCTACAGTGGAAAAGGAAGTACCTTAACATAAAAATTAGACAGAAGCATTCTGAAAAACTTCTTTGTGATGTTTGCATTCATCTCACAGAGTTGAACCTTTCTTTTGATAATGCAGTTTTGAAACATTCTTTTTGTAGAATCTGCAAGTGGATATTTGGAGCGATTGGTGGCCTACGATGGAAAAGGAAATATCTTCACATAAAAACTAGACAGAAGCATTCTGAGAAACTTCTTTCTGATGTGTTCATTCAACTCACAGAGTTGAACAACTGTTTTGTTAGAGCAGTTTGGAAATAGTCATTTTGTAGTATCTGCAAATCGATATTTGGAGTGCTTTAAGGCCTGTGGTGGAAAAGGAAAAATCTTCACGTAAAAATTGGACAAAAGCATTCTGAGAAATTTCTTTGTGATGTGTGCATTTCTCTCACAGATTTGAACATTTCTTTTGATTTAGCAGTTTTGAAACACTCTTTTTGTGGTATCTGAAATTGGATATTTCGAGCGCTTTGCAGATTCCAGTGGAAAAGGAAATATCTTCACATAGAAACTCGACAGAAGCATTCTGAGAAACTGCTTTGTGATGTGTGCATTCATCTCACCGAGTTCAAACTTTCTTTTTATTGACCAGTTTTGAAATACTCTTTTTGTTGAATCTGTAAGTGGATATTTGTTGTTATTAGAGGCCTTTTTTGAAAAAGGAAATATCTTCATATAAAAACTAGACAGAAGTATTCTGAGAAACTTCTTAGTGATGTGTGTATTCATCTCACAGAGTTAAACCACACTTTTGATTGAGCAGTTTGGAAACAGACTTTTTGTAGTATCTGCATGTGGATATTTAGAGCACTTTGATGCCTATGGTGGAAAAGGAAATACCTTAACATAGAAATTAGAAAGAAGGATTCTGAGAAATTTCTTTCTGTTGTCTGCATTCATCTCACAGAGTTGAACCTTTCCTTTGATTGAACATTTTTGAAACACTCTTTTTGTAGTATCTGCAAGTGGATATTTGGAGTGCTGTGAGGCCTATGGTGGAAAAGGACATATCTTCACATAAGAACTGTAAAGCAGGTTTCCTAAAAACAGCCTTGTGATGTGTGCATTCATCTCACAGAGGTAAGGGTTCATTTTCTCTGTTCAGTCTGGAAAATCTCTTCTTCTACAATCTGAAAAGGGGTATTTTTGAGCACTTTGAGGCCTATGTTGACAAAGGAAATATCTTCAAATACAAAGTAAAAAGAAAGTTTCTCAGATACTTTTTTGAGATATGTGCATTCATCTCACAGAGTTGAATCTCTCTTTTGATTGAGCAGTTTGGAAATGGCATTTTTACAGAATCTGCAAATGGATATTTTTGAGCACTTTGAGGCCTATGCAGAAAAAGAAGCATCTTCAAAGAAAACTATAAAGAAGGTTTCTAAGAAACTGTTTTGTGATGTCTTCATTCATCTCACAGATGTAAATGATTCTTTTCTTTTATCAGTTGGGAAACTCTGTTTTTTTAGAATCTGCTAAGGGATATTTGTGAGTGCATAGAGCCTTATGGTGAAAAAGGAATTGTCTTCACATAAAAACTAGACAGAAACCTACTGAGAAACTTCTTAGTGATGTGTGCATTCATCTCACAGAATTGAAACTTTCTTTTGATTGAGCAGTTTGGAAACATCTCTTTGTGGAATCTGTAAAGGGATATATCTGAGCACTTTGAGGCCTATGGTGAAAGAGAAAATATGTCCACATAAAAACTAGACTAAAGAATTCTGAGAAACTGCCTTGTAATGTATGCATTCATCTCACAGATTTCAACAATTCTTTTGATTGAGCAGTTGGGAAACCGTCTGTTTGTAGAATCTGCAAAGGTATATTTGTGAGCGCTTTGAGGTCTGTGGTTAAAAGGAAATATCTTCACATAAAAACTATAAACAAGGTTTGTGAACAACCTCTTTGTGATGTGTGCATTCATCTCACAGAGTTGAACCATTCCATTGACTCAGCAGTTTGGAAAGAGTCTTTTTTTAGGATCTGCAAAGGGATACTTTTGAGCACTTTGGGGCCCGTGGTGAAAAAGGAAACACATTCACATAAAAACAAGATAGAAGCTTTATGAGAAACATCTTTTTGATATGCGTATTCATCCCAGAGAGGTGAACCTTTCTTTTGATGAGCAGTTTGGAAGCAGTATTTTGTAGAATTTCCAAATGGTTATTAGTTAGCACTTTGTGTCCTATGTTGAAAAAGGAATTATCTTTACATAAATACTAGACAGAATATTTCAGAGAAACTGCTTTGTGATGTGTGATATCATCCCACAGGGTTAACCATTTCTCTTCATTGAGCAGATTGGAAATTCTGCTCTTGCAAAATCTGCAAAGGGATATTTGTCAGTGCTTTGAGGCCTATGGTGAAAAAGGAATTATCTTCATGTAAAAACTGGACAGAAGCTTTCTGTGAAACAACTTGGAGATGCGAGAATTCATCTCACAGAATTGAAACATCCTTTTGATTGAGCAGTTTGTAAACAGTATTTTGGTAGAATCTGCAAAGGGATATTTGTGATGCTTTGAAGCCTATGGTGAAAAAGGAAATATTTTCACATGAAAACTAGAGAAAAGTTTTCTGAGAAACCTCCTTGTGATGTGTGCATTCATCTCACAGATTTGAAACTTTCATTGGATGGAGCAATTTGGATACAGTATTTTTGCAGAATCTGTAAAGGCATATTTTTGAGAACTTTGAGGCTTATGATGAAATAGGAAATATCTTCACATAAAAACTAGACAGAAGCTTCCCAAGAAACTTCTTTGTGATGTGTGCATTCATCTCATAGAGCTCAACCATTCTTTTGATTGAACAGTTTGGAAACAATCTTTTTGTAGAATCTGCAAAGGGATATTTATGAGTGCTTTGAGGCCTGTGGTGAAAAAGGAAATATATTCACATAAAAAGTATAAACAAGGTTTCTCAGAAACAGCTTTGTGATGTAAGCATTCATCTCACAGAGGTAAAATTTTCTTTTCTCTGGTCAGTCTGGAAACTCTTCTTGTAGAGTTGGCAAAGGGATATTTGAGTCCTTTGAGGCTTATGGTGAAAAAAGAAATATCTTCACATAAAAATTAGAGAGAGGCTTTCTGAGAAACGTCTTTGTGATGTGGGAATTCATCTCACAAAGATGAAACTTACTTTTGATTGAGCAGTATGGAAACTATCTGTTTGTGGAATCTGCAAAGGGATATTTATGAGCATTTTGACGCCAATGGTAAAAAAGGAAATGTATTCATATAAAAGGTATAAAGAAGGTTTCTTAGAAACAGCTTTGTGATGTGTGCATCAATCTCACAGAGGTAAATGTTTATTTTCTCTGATCAGTCTGGAAACTCTGTTCTTGTAGAATCTGCAAAGGGATATTTGTGAGTGCTTTGAGGCCTTTGGTGAAAAAGAAAATATCTTCACATAAAAACTAGACGGAAGAGTTCTTAGTGGCTTCTTTGTGATGTGTGCAATCATTTCACAGAGTTCAACCATTATTTTGATTGAGGAGTCTGGAAACTGCCTTTTTGTAGAATCTGCAAGGGATATTTTTCAGGACTTTGAGTGCTATGGTGAAAAAGGAGATATCTTCACATAAACAATGGACAGAAAATTTCTGAGAAACCTCTTTGTGATGAGTGCATCCATCTCACAGAGTTCAAACATTTATTTGGTTGAGCAGTTGGGAAGACGTCTTTTTGCAGAATCTGCAAAGGGATATTGCTGAGCACTTTGAGGCTTATGGTGAAAAAGGAAATACCTTCACATAAAAACTATAAAGAAGGTTTCTGATAAAATTCTTTGTGATGTATGCATTCATCTCATGGAGTTGAACTATTTTTTTGATTGAGCTGTTTGGAAACAATCTTTTTGTAGAATCTGCAAAGGGATATTTTTGAGCGCTTTGAGTCCTAGGGAGAAAAAAGAAATATCATCACATTAAAAGTATAAAGAAGGTTTCCGAGAAAGAGTTTTGTGATGTGTGCATTCATCTCACAGAGGAAAACATTTGTTTTCTTTGATCAGTCTGGAAATTCTGTTCTTGTAAAATCTGCTAAGGGATATTTGTGAGCAGATGGAGGCCTATGGTGAAAAAGGAAATGTCTTCATATAAAAATTACACAGAAGCCTCCTGCAAAACTTCTTAGTGATGTGTGCATTCATCTCACAGATTTGAAACTTTCTTTTCTTTGAGACGTTTGGAAACAGTCTTTTTGTAGAACCTGCAAAAGGCTATTTGGAGCACTTTGAGGCCTATGGTGAAAAAGGAAATATATTCACATGAAAACTAGACTGAAAGTTTCTGAGAAATTTTTGAGGTGTGTGCATTCATCTCACAAAGTTCAATAATTATTTTTACTGAGCAGTTTGGAAACAGTCTTTTTGCAGAATCTGCAAAGAGATATTTGTGAGGGCATTGAGGCCTAAGGTTTAAAAGGAAATATTCACATAAAAACTTAATAGAAGCTTTCTGAGAAACTTCTTTTTGAAATGTGCATTCATCTCACAGAGTTGAAACTTTCTTTTGATGAGCAGTGTGGAAACAGACTTTTTGTAGAATCTGCAAAGGAACAATTTTGAGCACTTTGCATCCAGTGGTGAAAAAGGAAATACCTTCACATGAAAACTAGACAGAATGTTTCTGAGAAACTGCTTTGTGATATGTGCACTCATCTCCCAGATGTTTCTGTTTCTTTTCATTGAGAAGATTTGAAACTCTTTTCTTGTAAAATCTCCAAAGGGATATTTATGAGCCCTTTGAAGCATATGGTGAAAAAGGAAATATCTTCACATAAAAACTTCACAGAAGCTTTCTGAGAAACATTCTGGTGATGTGAGCATTCATCTCACAGAGTTGAAACATTCTTTTGATTGAGCAGTGTGTGAAGAGTCTTTTTGTAGAATCTGCAAAGGGATATTTGTGAACCTTTTGAGGCCTATGGTGAAAAAGGAAATATCTTCACATAAAAACTAGAGAGAAGCTTTCTGAGAAACCTCTTTGTGGTGTGCATACATCTCACAGAGTTGAACCTTTCTTTTGATTGAGCAATTTGGTAAAAGTATTTTTGTAGAATCTGTAAAGGGATATTTGTGAGTACTTTGAGGCCAATGGTGAAAAAGCAAGTATCTTCACTTAAATTCTAGACAGAAGCATTCTGAGAAACTTCCTTTTGATGTGTGCATTCATCACACAGAGTTAAACCTTTGCTTTGGTTGAGCAGTTTGGAAACAGTCTTTCTGTAGAATCTGCAAATGGATATTTGGAGTGCTTTGAGGCCTATGGTGAAAAAGGAAATATATTCACATAAAAACTAGACTGAAGGTTTCTGAGAAACTTCTTTGAGATGTGGGCATTCATCTCACAGTGTTCAGTAATTCCTTTTATTGAGCGGTTTGGAAACAGTCTTTTTGTAGAATCTGCAAAGGGACATTTGTGAGGGCTTTGAGGTGAGGCCTATGGTGAAAAAGGAAATATCTTCACAGAAAAACTATAAAGAAAGTTTCAGAGAAACTTCTTCATGATGTGTGCATTCATCTCACAGAGTTGAAACATTCTTCAGATTGAGCAGTTTGAAAACAGTCTTTTTGTACAAACTGCAAAGGGATATTTAGGAGCGCATTGAGGCCTATTGTGAAAAAAGAATTATCTTCACATAAAAACCAGAAAGAAGCATTCTGAGAAGCTGCTTTAAGATATGTGTATTCATCTCACAGAGGTAAACATTTCTTTTCATTGAGCAGTTTGTAAATTCTGTTATTCTAGAGTCTACAAAGGGATATTTTTGAGTGCTTTGAGGCCCACATTGAAAAAGGGACTATCTTCACATAAAAACTAGTGAGAAGCTTGCTGGGAAACTACTTTCTGATGTGTGCATTCATCTAACAGAGTTGAAACTTTCTTTTGATTGAGCAGTTTGGAAAGTCTTTTTTTAGATTCTGCAAAGGTATATTTGGGAGCGCATTGAGGACTATGTTCAAAAAGGGAATATCTTCACATAAAAACGAGAAGGAGGTTTTCTGAGAAACTTCTTTGTGATGTGCACATTCGTCTCACAGTGTTGAACCACTCTGTTTATTGAGCAGTTTGGAAACATTCTTTTCATAGAATTTGCAAAGGGATATCTGGGAGCACGTTGAGGCATATGGTGAAAAAGGAAATATCTTCACATAAATAGTATAAAGAAATTTTCTGAGTAACTCCTTTCTGACATGTGCATTCATCACACAGAAGTAAAAGTTTCCTCCCATTGAGCAGTTAGTTTTTATGTGAAGATGTTTCCCTTTTCACCATAGACTTCAAACTGCCTATATATATCCCTTTGCAGATTCTACAAAAAGACTGTTTCCAAACGGCTCAAAGAAAGTTTCCACTCTGCGAGATGAATGCACACATCACAGAGAAGTTTCTCAGAAAGTTTCTGTCTACTTTTTATTTGTTGATACTCCCTTTTTCACCATAGGCCTCAAACCACTCATAAATAACCCTTTGCAGATTCTACAAAAAGACTGTTTCCAAACTATTCAATCAAAAGAAAGGTTCAACTCTGTGAGGTGAATGCACACATCACAAAGAAGCTTCTCAGAAAGCTTCTGTCTAGTTTTTATTTGATGATGTTTCCTTTGTCAATATAGGCCTCAAAGTGCTCACAAGTATCCCTTTACAGAATTTACAAAAAGACTGTTCCCAAACTGCTCAACCAAAAAAAAGCTTCAAATTTTTGAGATGAATGCACACATCACAAAGAAGTTTCTCAGAAAGCTTCTGTCCAGTTTTTATTTGAAGGTATTTCCTTTTTCACCATAAGTCTCAAAGCATTCAAATTATCACTTTGCAGATTCTACAAAAACATTTTCCAACCTGCACTATCTAAAGAAAGGTTCAAAGCTGTGAGAAGAAAGCACACATCAAAAAGAAATTTCATAGAATGCTTCTGTCTAGTTTTTATGTGTAGACATTTCCTTTTTCACCATAGGCCAAAAAGGGATCCCAAATATCCCTTTGTACATTCTACAAAAGGACTGTTTCAAAACTGCTCAATCCAAAGACAATTTCAACTCTTCGGAATGAATGCACACATCACAACGAAGTATCTCAGAAAGCTTCTGTCTAGTTTTTGTGTGAAGATATTTCTTTTTTCACCATAGGCTTCAAAGAACTCACAAATATCACAAAGCATGTTCTAAAAAAAGACTCTATCCAAACTGATCAATGAAAAGAACACTTCAAATCTGTGAAAAGAATGAGCACATCACAAAGAATTTTCTCAGAAAATTTCTGTCTAGTTTTTATGTGAAGATATTTCCATTTTTACCATAGACCTGAAATCACCTACATACGTCCCTTTGCAGATTCTACAAAAAGATTGTTTCCAAACTGCTCAATCAAAGAAAGCTTTCTACTCTGTGAGATGAATGCACACATCACAGAGAAGTTTCTCAGAAAGTTTCTATCTAGTTCTTGTTTGTCGATACTCCTTTTTTCACCATAGGCCTCAAACTGCTCATAAAAAACCCTTTGTAGATTCTACAAAACGACTGTTTCCAAACTGCTCAATCAAAAGAAAGGTTCAACTCTGTGTGATGAATGCACACATCACAAAGAATTTTCTCAGAAGGCTTCTGTCTAGATTTTATTTGTGGATATTTCCTTTTTCACAACAGGCCTCAAAAAGCTCACAAATATCCCTTTGCATATTCTACAAAAAGACTGCTTCCAAACTACTCAATGAAAGAAAATTCAACTCTGTGAGATGAATGCACACATCACAAAGTGGTTTCTCAGAATACTTCTGTCCAGTTTTTATATGAAGATATTTCCTTTTTCACCACATGACACAAACCACTCAAAAACATCCCTTTGCAGATTCTCCAAAAAGACTCTTTCCAAACTGCTCAATCAAAAGAAAGATTCAACTCTTTGAGATGCATACACCCATCACAAAGAAGTTTCCCAGAAAACATGAGTCTAGTTTTTATGTGAAGATATTTCCTTTCTCACCATAAGCCTCAAAGCCTTCACAAATATCACTTTGCAGGTTCTATGAAAAGACTGTTTCCAAACTGCTCAATCAAAAGAAAGTTTCAACCCTGTGAGAGGAATGCATGCATCACAAAGAAGTTTTTTGGAAAGCTGCTGTCTATGTTTCATTTTTCGATATTTCCGTTTTCACCATAGGACTCAAACCACTGAAACATATCTCTTTGCAGATTCTACAAAAAGACGGTTTCCAAACTGCCCAATGAAAAGAAAGGTTCAACTCTCTGAGAGGAATGCGCACATCATGAAGAAGTTTCTCAGAATGCTTCTCTCTTGGTTTTATGTGAAAATATTTCCTTTTTCACTGCAGAACTCAAACCACCCATAAATATCCCTCTGCACATTCTACAAAAAGACTGTTTCCAACCTGATAAGTCAAAAGAAAGTTTCAACTCTGTGAGATGAATGCATACATCACAAGGAAGTTTCTCAGATTGCTTCTGTCTACTTTTTATGTGAAGGTATTTCCTTTTTCACCATATGCCTCAAAACGCCTTCAAATATCCCTTTACAGATTATACAAAAAGACTCTTCCCAAACTGCTCAATCAAAACAAAGGTTCAACTCTGTGAGATGAATGCACACATCTCAGAGAAGTTTCTTTGAAAGCTTCTGTATAGTTTTTATGTAAAGATATTTCCTTTTACACGATAGGCCTCAAAGAGCTCAAAAATGTCTCTTTACAGATTCTACAAAAATACTGTTTTTGAACTGGTGAATCAAAATCAATGTTCAACTCTGTGAGATGAATGCACACATCCTAAAGAAGTTTCTCAGAAAGCTTTTTTATAGGTTTAGGTGAAGATATTTCCTTTTCCACCATAAGCCTGAGAGCATTCACAGATATCTCTTTGCAGATTGTACAAAAAGACTATTTAAAAACTTCTCAATCAAAACAAAAGGTCAACTATGTGAGATGAATGCACATATCACAAAGAAGTTTCTCAGAAAGCTTCTGTTTAGATTTTATTTGTAGATAATTCCTTTTTCACCATAGGTTTCAAATTGCTCACAAATATTCCTTGCAGTTTCTAAAAAAGACTTTTTCCAAACTACTCAATCAAAAGAGAGGTTCAACTCTGTGAGATGAACACACACATCACAAAGAAGTTTCTCAAAAAGCTTCTGTCTAGTTTTCATGTGAAGATAATTCCTTTTTCAACATAGGCCTCAATGGGTTCACAAATATCCCTATGCAGATTCTACAAAAGACTGTTTCCAAACCACTCAATCAAAAGGAAGATTCAACTCTGTGAGATGAATGCACACATCACAAAGAAGTTTCTCAGAGAGCTTCTGTCTAGATATTATTTGTGGCTATTTCCTTTTTCACCGTAGGCCTCAAAGGGCTCACAGATATCCCTTTGCAGATCCTATAGAAACACTGTTTCCAACCTGCTCAATCTGAATAGGGGTTCAACACTGTGAGCTGAATGCACACATCCCAAAGAAGTTTCTCAGAATACTGCTGTCTAGTTTTTATGTGAATATATTTCCTTTTTCACCATAGGCCTCAAATCGCTCACAAATGTCCCTATGCAGATTCTACATAAAGACAGTTTTCAAACTGCTCGATGAAAAGAAAGGTTCAACTCGGTGAGACAAAAGCACACAACACAGCGAAGTTTCTAAGAATGCTTCTGTCTAGTTTTTGTATGAAGATATTTCCTTTTTTACCATAGGCCTCAAAGGGTTCACAAATATCACTATGCAGATTCTACAAAAAGAATGCTTCCAAATGGATCAATCAAAAGGAAGCTTCAACTCTGTGAGATGAATGCACACATCACAAAGAAGTTTCTCAGAAAATTTCTGTCTAGTTTTTCTGTGAAGATGTTTCTTTTTTCACCATAAACCTCATATTGTTCACAAATACCACTTTGCAGATTATACAAAAAGCTCTCAAACTGCTCAATCAAAACAAAGGTTCAACCCTGTGAGATGAATGCACACAGCACAAAGAAGTTTCAGAGAAAGCTTCTTTCTAGCTTTTATTTGTGGATATTTCCTTTTTCACCTTAGGCCTCAAACTGCTCACAAATTTTTGCAGATTCTCCAAAGAGACGTTTTCAAACAGCTCAATCAAAAGACAGGTTCAACTCTGTGAGATGAATGCACACATCACAAAGAAGTTTCTCAGAATGCTTCTCTATATTTTTTTTGTGAATACATTACCTTTTTCACAATATGCCCCAAAATTTTCACAAATATACCTATGCAGATTCTATAAAAAGACTGCTCCCAAAATTCTGAATCAAAAGGAACCTTCAAATCTGTGAGATGAATGCATACACACCAAGGAAGTTTCTCAGAAAGATTCTGTTTAGTTTTCATTTGCATATATTTCCTTTTTCACCATATGCCTCAAAGCGCCCAGAAATATCTCTTTGCAGATTCTATCAAAAGACTGTTTCCAAAATGCTCAATCAAAAGAAAGGTTCAAACCCATGAGATGAATGCACCCATCACAAAGAAGTTTCACAGAAAGATTCTGTCCAGATTTTATTAGTGGATATTTCCTTTTTCACAATAAGCCTGAAAGGGCTCACAAAAATCCTTTGGCAGAATCTACAAAAACACTGTTTACAAACTGCTCAATCAAAAGAAAGTTTCAACTCTGTGTGATGAACACACACATCACAAAGAAGATTCTCAGAAAGATCCTGTCTAGTTTTTATGTGAAGATATTTCATTTTTCACCATAGATGTCAAACCTCCTACATATATACCTATGCAGATTATTCAGAAAGCCTGCTTCCAAACTGCTCAATCAGAAGAAAGGTTCCACTCTGTGAGATGAATGCACACATTACAAAGAAGTTTCTTAGAATACTTTTGTCTAGTTTTTATGTGAAGACATTTCCTTTTTCACTGTTTGCCAAAAATGGATCGCAATTATCCCTTTGCAGATCCTACAAAAAGATTGATTCAAAACTTCTCAATCAAAAGAAGGGTTCAACTCTGTGAGACAAATGTACACATCTCAAAGAAGTTTGTCAGAAAGCTTCTGTCAACCTTTCTGTGAATATATTTCTTTTCTCACCATGGGTCTCAAACTGCCCACAAATATACTTTTGCAGATACTTCAAAAAGACTATTTACAAATTGCTCAATCAAAAGAAAGGTAAAACTCTGTTTGATGAATGCATATATCACCAAGAGGTTTATCAGAAACCTTCTGTCTATTTTTCATTTGAAGATATTTCCTTTTTCACTGTAAGTATCAAAGTGTTCACAAATATCACTTTGCAGATTCTACAAATAGACTGTTTCTAAATTGCTCAATCAAAAGAAAGGTTCAACTCTGTGAATTGAGTGCACACATCACAAAGAAGTTTCTCAGAAAGCTTCTCTCTAGTTTTTATATGAAGATATTTCCTTTTCCACCATAGGCCCCAAAGCGCTCCAAATATCCACTTGTAGATTCTACAAAAAGATTGTTTCCAAGCTGTTCTATCAAAAGAAGGTTCAACTCGGTGAGAAGAATGAACACATCACAAAAAAGTTTCTCAGAAAGCTTCTATCTAGTTTTTAAGTGAAGATATTTCCTTTTTCACCATAGACCTCAAAGCTTTCTCAAATGTCTCTCTTCAGATTCTACAAGAAGACGGTTTCCAAACTTCTCAATCAAAAGGCAGGTTCATATCTTTGAGGTAAATGCACACATCACAAAGAAGTTTCTCAGAAAGCTTCTGTCTAGTTGTTATGGGATGATATTTGCTTTTTCACCATAAGCTTCAAAACCTTCAGAAATATCAGTTTTCAGATTGTACAAAAAGTGTGTTTCCAAACTGCTCAATGAATAGAAAGGTTCAACTCTGAGAGATGAATGCACACATCACAAAGAGGTTTCTCAGAAATCTTCTGTCTGGTTTTTATCTGAAGATATTTCCTTTGTCACCATAGGCCTCCTATCACTCACAAATATCCCTTTGCAGATTCTACAAAAAGACTGTTTCCAAACTGCTCAATCAAGAGAATGGTTCAACTCTGTGACACGAAGGCACACACCACAAAGAAGTTTCTCAGAACTATTCTGTCTAGTTTTTATGTGAATATATTTACTTTCTCACCATATGCCTTAAGACACTCACAAATATCCCTTTGGAGATGCTCCAAAAAGATGGTTTCCAAACTGCTCAATCAAAAGAAAATTCAACCCTGTGAAATGAATGCACACATGGCAAAGAAGTTTCTCAGAAAGTTTCTGTGTATATTTTATTTGTAGATATTTCCTTTTTCACCATAAGCCTCAAACTGCTCACAAATATCCCTTTACAGAATCTACAAAAAGACCGTTTGCAAACTGCTCAATCAACAGCAATGTTGAAATCTGTGAGATGAATGCACACATCACAAAAAAGCTTCTCAGAAAGTTTCTGTCTATTTTTTATGTGAAGATATTTCCTTTTTCAACATAAGCCTCAAATCGTTCACAAATACCATTTTGAAGATTCTACAAAAAGACTGTTTCCAAACTGCTCAATCAAAAGAAAGGTTCAACTCCGTGAGATGAATGCAAACATCACAAAGAAGTTTCTCAGGAAGATTCTTTCTAGTATGTATTTGTAGACATTTCCCTTCTCACCATAGGGCTCAAACCGCTCACAAATATCCATTTATAGATCTACAAAAGACTCTTTCCAAACAGCTCAATTAAAAGAAAGGTTCAACTCTTGAGATGAATGCACACATCAAATAGAGGTTTCTTAGAAAGCTTCTGTCTAGTTTTTATGTGAATGTATTTCCTTTTTCACCATTAGCCTCAAAGCTTTCACAAATGTCCCTTTGCAGATTTTACAAAAAGACTGTTTCCTAACTGCTCAATCTAAAGATCAGTTCCAAACAGTGAGATGCATGCTGACATCACAAAGAAGTTTCTCAGAAAGATTCTGTCTAGTTTTTACCTGAATATATTTACTTTCTCACCTTTGGCCTCAAACCACTCAGAAATATCCCTTTGCAGATTTTCCGAAAAGACACTTTACAAACTGTTCAATCAAAAGAAAGTTTCAACACTGTGATATGAATGCTCACATCAAAAAAAAAGTGTCTCAGAAATCTTCTGTCTAGATTTTATTTGTGGAAATTTCCTTTTTCTCCATAAGCCATAAACTGCTTAAAAATATCCCTTTGCAGATTCTACAGAAAGACAATTTACAAACTGCTCAATCAAAAGAAAGTTTCAACTCTGTGAGATGAATGCTCACATCACAAAAAAATGTCTCAGTAAGCTTCTGTCTAGATTTTATTTGTTGATATTCCCTTTTTCACTTTAAGCCATAAATCACTTAAAAATATCCCTTTGAAGATTCTACAAAAAGACTGTTTCCAAACTGCTCAATGAAAATAATGGTTAAACTCTGTGAGTTGAATGTGCGCATCACAAAGAAGTGTCACAGAAAGATTCTGTCCAGATTTTATTAGTGGATATTTCCTTTTTCACCATAAGCCTGAAAGGGCTCACAAATATCCTTTGGCAGAATCTTTAAAAAGACTGTTTACAAACTGCTCAATCAAAAGAAACATTCAGCTCTGTGTGATGAATGCACACATCACAAACAAGGTTCTCAGAAATATTCTGTCTAGTTTTTATGTGAAGATATTTCCTTGTTCAACATAGGCCTCAAAGCGCTCCAAATATCCAATTGCACATTCTACTAAAAGACTTTTTCCAAACTGCTCAATCAAAAGAAAGTTTCAACTCTGTGAGATGAAAGTGCACATCACAAAGAAGTTTCTCAGAAATATGTGTCTAGTTTTTATGTGAAGATAGTTCCTTTTTCACCACAGGCCTCAAAGGGCTCACAAACATCCCTTTGCAGATTATACAAAAAGACTTTTTCCAAACTCCTCAATCAAAAGAAATGTTTAAATCTGTAAGATGAATGCACACATCACAAAGGAGACTCTCAGAATGCTTCTGTCTGGTTTTTATGTGAAGATATTTCTTTTTCAGCATAGGCTTCAAACCACTCAGAAATATCCCTTTGCAGATCGCACAAAGAGACTGTTCCAAACTGCTCAATGAAAAGAAACTTCAATTCTGTGATGTGAATGAAAACATTACAAAGAAGTTTCTCAGAATGCCTTGGTCTAGTTTTTATGTGAAGATATTACCTTTTTCACCATAGGCCTCAAACTGCTCAGAAATATCCCTTTGCAGATTCTACAAAAAGACTGTTTGCAAACTGCTCAATGAAAAGAAACCTTCAACTGTGTGAGACGAAAGCACACATCCCTAGAAGTTTCTCAGAATGTTTCGGTCTTGTTTTTATGTGACGATATTTCCTTTTTCTCCATAGGCCTCAAATCCTTCCAAATATCCATTTGCAGATTCCACAAAAAGATTGTTTCCAAACTGCTCAATCAAAAGAAAGTCTCAACTCTGTGATATGAAAGCACACATCACAAAAATTTCTTAGAAAGCTTTTGTCTAATTTTATGTGTAGATATTTCCTTTTTCAGAATAGGCCTCAAAGTGATCAGAATTGCCCTTGCAGATTCTACAAATAGACTTTTTCAAAACTGCTCAGTCAAAAGAAAGGTTAAACTCTGTGAGAGGAATTTTTTCACCACTTGCCTCAAAATGCTACAAACATCCATTTGCATATTCTATGAATAGACTGTTTCCAAACTGCTCAAAATCAAAACAAAGGTTCAACTCCATGATATGAATGCACACATCACAAAGAATTTTCTTAGAAATCTTTTGTCTAATTTTTATGGGAAGATATTTCTTTTTCACCATAGGCCTCAAAGCACTGCAAATATCCACTTACAGATTCTACAAAAATACTGCTTCTAAACTGCTAAATCAAAGGAAAGTTCAACTGTGTGAGATGAATGCACACATCACAAAGAAGTTTCTCAGAAAGCTTCTGTCTACTTTTTATGTGAAGATATTTCCTGTTTCACCATAAACCTCAAAGGGCTCACAAACATCCCTTTCTGGATTCTACAAAAAACTGTTTCCCAAGGGCTCAATCAAAAGAAAGGTTCAACTCTGTGAGAGGAAACCACACATCCCAAAGAAGTTTCTCAGAAAGCTTCTATCTAGTTTTTATGTGAAGCTATTTCCTATTTCACCATAAGCCTCAATGGGTTCACAAATATCCCTATGCATATTCTAAAAAAAGACTGTTTCCAAACTGCTCAGTCAAAAGCAAGTTTTAACTCCATGAGATGAGCACACACATCTCAAAGAAGTTTATGAGAATGCTTCTGTCTAGTTTTTGTGTGAAGATATTTCCTATTTCACTGTAGGCCTCAAAGTGCTCGCAAAAATCCCTTTGCAGATTTTATAAAAAGACTTTTTCCAAGCTCCTCTGTCTAAAGAAGGTTTCAACACTGTGAGATAAATGAACACATCACAAATACGTTTCTCAGAATGCTTCTATCTAGGTTTCATGTGAAGATATTTCTTTTTCACCATAGGGCTCAAACCACTCAGAAATATCCCTTTGCGTATTGAACAAAAACACTATTTCCTAACTACTCAATGAAAAGAAAGTTTCAACTCTGTGAGGTGAATGCAAACATCACAAAAAAGTTTCTCAGAAAGCGTCTGTCTAGTTTTCATGTGAAGATATTTCCTTTTTCACCATAGGCCTCAAAGCCCACAAAATATCCATTTGCAGATTATACAAAAAGACTGTTTCCAAACTGCTCAATCCAAAGAATGGTTCAACTCTCTGAAATGAAAGAACACACCACAAAGGAGTTTCTCTGAAAGCCTCTGTCTAGTTTTTATATGAAGATATTTCCTGTTTCACCGTAGGCCTCAAAGTGCTCTCAAATATCCCTTTAAAATTCTGTGAAGAAAGTCATTGGTAGCTTGATGGGGATGGCATTGAATCTATAAATTACCTTGGGCAGTATGGCCATTTTCATGATATTGATTCTTCCTACCCATAAGCAAGGAATGTTCTTACATTTCTTTGTATCCTTTTTTATTTCATTGAGCAGTGGTTTGTATTTCTCCTTGAAGAGGTCCTTCATGTCCCTTGTAAGTTGGATTCCTAGGTATTTTATTCTCCTTGAAGCTATGCAGCCATAAAAAATGATGAGTTCATGTCTTTGTAGGGACATGGATGAAATTGGAAATCATCTTTCTCAGTAAACGATCGCAAGAACAAAAAACCAAACACCGCATATTCTCACTCATAGGTGGGAATTGAACAATGAGAACACGTGGACACAGGAAGGGGAACATCACACTCTGGGGACTGTTGTGGGATGTGGGGAGGGATGAGGGATAGCATTAGGAGATATACCTAATGCTAAATGACAAGTTAATGGGTGCAAAACCTCAGCATGGCACATGTATACATATGTAGCTAACCTGCACATTGTGCACATGTACCCTAAAACTTTAATTATAATAATAATAAAATAAAAATAAATATAAAAATAAATAAAAAATAAGAAAAAAAAATCCCTTTGCAGATTCCACAAACAGACTGTTTCCCAACTGCTCAATCAAAAGAAAAGTTCAACTCTGTGAGATGAAAGCACACATCACAAAGTTGTTTCGCATAAAACTTATGTCTAGTTTTTATGTGAAGATATTTCCTATTCCACCGTAGGCCTCAAAGGGCTCACAAATATCCCTTTGCAGATTCCAAAAAAATACTGTTTCCAATTGCTCAATCAAAAGAAAGGTTAAGCTCTTTGGGATAAATGCACACATCACAAAAAATCTTTCTAGGAATGTTTCTGTATAGTTTTTATGTGAAGTTATTCCCTATTTCACCATAGTCCTCAAAGGGATCAAAACTATCCCTTTGCAGATTCTACAAAAATACCGTCCCCAAACTGCTCTATGAAGAGTAAGGTTCAACTCTATCAGATGAATGGAAAAAATCACAAAGAAGTTTCTCAAAAAGTTTCTGTCTAGTTTTCATATGAGGATACTTCCTATTTCACCATAGGCCTCAAAGGGCTCAAAAATATCCCTTTGCACATTCTACAAAAAGACTGCTTCCAAACTGATCAATCAAAAGAAAGCTTCTACTCTGTGAGAAGAAAGCACACGTCATAAGGAAGTTTCTCAGAATGCTTCTGTCTAGTTTTCTGTGAAGATATTTACTTTTTCACCATAAGCTGCAAACTGCACACAAATATCCCTCTGCAGATAGTACAAAAAGACTGTTTCTGAATTGTGCATTCATAAGGTTCTACTGTGTGAGATTAATACACACGTCAGAAATAAGTTTCTCAGAATGCTTCTGTCTATTTTTTATGTGAAGATATTTCTTTATCTCCATAGGGCTCAAAACGCTCAGATATATCCCACTGCAGATACTACAAAAAGACTGTTTCCAATCTGCTCAATAAAAAGAAAGCTTCTACTCTGTGAGAAGAAAGCACACATCATAAGAAAGTTTCTCAGATTGTTCTGTCTAGTTTTTATGTGAAGATATTTCCTATTTCACCTTATTCCTCAAAGGGCTGACAAATATCCCTTTGCAGATTCTACAGTAAGATGGTTTCCAAACTGATCGATGAAAAGAAAAGTTCAACCCTCTGCAAGGAATGGACACATCACAAAGAAGTTTCTCAAAGTTCATCTGTTTAGTTATTATGTGAAGACATTTCTTTTTCACCGTAGGCCTCAAACCACTCAGAAATATCCTGTTGCAGATTGTACAAAAAGACAGTTTCCAAACTGCTCAGTCAAAACAAAGGTTCAACACTGAGATGAATGCACACATCACAAAGACGTTTCTCAGAACGCTTCTGTTTAGTTTTTATGTGAAGATATTTCCTTTTTCACCATAGACCTCAAAGGACTCCAAATATCCATTTGCAGATTCTGCAAAAAGAGTGTTTCCAAGCTGCTCAATCAAAAGAAAGATTAGACTCTGTGAGATGAATGCAAACATCACAAAGCAGTTTCTCAGAATGCTTCTGTCTAATTTTTATGAGAAGATATTTCCTTTTTCATCATAGGCCTTAAACTGCTCACAAATATCCCTCTGCAGATATTACAAAAAGACCGTTTCCAAACTGCTCAATCAAAAGAAAGGTTCAACTCTGCAAGATGAAAGCACTCATCAAAAAGAAGTTTCTCAGAAAGCTTCTGTCTAGTTTTTATGTGAAGATATTTCATATTTCAACAAAGGCCTCAATGGGCTTAGAAATATGCCTTTGCAGATTGTCCAAAGAGACTCTTTCCAAACTGCTCAATCAAAGGAAACGTTCAACATGTGAAATGAAAGTGCACATCACAAACAAGTTTCTCAGATGGTTTCTTTCTAGTTTTAATATGAAGATATTTCCTTTTTCACCATATGCTTCAGTGGGCTCAAAAATATCTCTTTGCAGATCCTACAAAAGGCCTCTTTCCAAACTGCTCTAACAAAGGAAAGTTTCAACTCTGTGAGGCGAAATCACAAATCACAAATAAGTTTCTCAGAAAGCTTCTGTCTAGTTTTCATGGGAAGATATTTCCTATTTCACCTTAGGCCATAAAGGGATAACAAATATCCCTTTACAGAATCTACAAAAAGACTGTTTCCAAACTGCTCCACCAAAAGAAAATTTCAACTGTATGAGACTAATGGATGCATCACAAAGCAGTTTCTCAGAATGCTTCTGTCTAGTTTTTATGTGAAGATATTTCTTTCACCATAGGCCTCAAACATCTAAGAAATATCCCTTTGCAGATTGGACATAAAGACTGTTTCCAAACTTCTCAATCAAAAGAAATTTTCAACTCTGTGTGATGAATGTACACATCACAAAGAACTTTCTCAGAATGCTTCCGTCTAGTTTTTATGTGAAGATATTTACTTTTTCACCATAGGCCTTAAACCGCTCCCAATTATCCCTCTGCATATTATACAAAAAGACTGCTTCCAAACTGCTCAATGAAAAGAAAGTTCAACTCTGTGGGATAAAAGCACACATCACAAAGACGTTCTTCAGAAAGTTTCTCACTAGATTTTATGTGAAGATATTTAGTTTTTCACCACAGGCCACAAAGCGCTCCAAATATCCATTTGCAGATTTTTCAAAAAGACTGTTTCCAAACGGATCAATCAAAAGAAAGTTTCAACTCTGTGAGATGAATGCAAACATCACAAAGAAGTTTCTCAGAATGCTTCTGTCTAGTTTTTCTGTGAAGATATTTCCTATTTCACCATGGCTGTCAATGGGTTCACATATATCCTTTTGCAGAGTCTACAGAAAGACTGTTTCTGAACTTCTCAATGAAAAGAAATGTTCAACTCTGGGAGATGAATGCACACATGAAAAAGAAGTTTCTCAGAATGCCTCTGTGTAGTTTTTATGCTAAGATATTTCTTTTTCACCGTAGACCTCAAACAACTCAGAAATATCCCTTTGCAGATTGTATGAAAAGATGGTTTCCAAACTGCTCAATGAAAAGAAAGATTCAACTCTGTGACATGAATATGCACATCACAAAGAAGTTTTTCAGAAAGCTTCTGTTTAGTTTTTAAGTGAAAATATTTCCTTTTTCACCATAGGCCTCAAAGCCCTCCAAATATCCTTTTGCAGAATCTACAAAAAGAGAGTTTCCAAACTGTTCAATGAAAAGATAGATTCAAGTCTGAGAGATGAAAGCACACATCACAAAGAAGTTTCCCATAATGCTTCTGTCTACTTGTTTTGTGAAGATATTTTCTATTTCAATATAAGCCTCAAAGGGTTCACAAATATCCCTTTGTAGACTCTACAGAAAAGACAGTTTTTGAACTGCTCCATGAAAAGAAAGTTTCAACTCTGTGAGATGAATGCACAAATAATAAATTAATTTCTCATAATGTTTCTGTCTAGTTTTTATGTGAAGATATTTCTTTTTCACCATAGGCATAAAACCGTCCAGAAATATCCCTTTGTAGATTCTACAAAAAGACTGTTTCCAAACTGCTCAATCAAAAGAAAGGTTCAACCCTGTGAGATGAATGCACATATAACAAAGAAGTTTCTCAGAAATCTTCTGTCGTGTTTTTATGTGAAGATATTTCCTTTCTCAACATAGGCCTCAAAGTGATCCAAATATCCATTTGCAGATTCTACAAAAAGACTGTTTCCAAACTGATCAATCAAAACTAATTTTTAACTCTCTGAGATGAAAGCACACATAAAAATGAAGTTACTCAGACAGCTTTTCTCTAGTTTGTATGTGAAGATATTTCCATTTCACCTGAGGCCATAAAGGGCTCAGTAATATTCCTTTGAAGTTTCTACAAAAAGACTGTTTCCAAAGTGCTCAATCAAAAGAAAGGTTCAACTCTGTGAGATGAATGCACACATCACAAAGAAGTTTCTCAGAATACTTCTGTCTAGTTATTATGTGAAGATATTTCCTTTTTCACCATAGTCTTTAAACTGCTGAAAAATATCCCTCTGCAGATACTACAAAAAGACTATTTCCAAACTGGTCCATCAAAGAAAGTTTCAACTCTGTGAGATGAATGGACTCATCACAAAGTAGTTTCTCAGAATTCTTCTGTCTAGTTTTTATGTGAACATATTTCCTTTTTCACCGTAGGACTCAAATTGCTCCAAATATCCATTTGCAGATCCTACAAAAAGAATGTTTCCAAACTGCTCAATCAAAAGGTAGGCGCAACTCTGTGAGATGAAAGCACACATCACAAAGAAGTTTCTCAGAAAGCTTCTGTCTACTTTTTATATGAAGGTATTTCCTTTGGCACCATGGGCCTTAAACTGCTCACAAATATAACTCCGCTTATACTTCCAAGAGACTTTCTCCAAATTGCTAAATCAAAAGAAACGTTCAACCTTGTGAGATGAATGCACACATCACAAAGAAGTTTCCCAAAATGCTTCTGTCTAGTTATTATGTGAAGATATTTCCTTTTTCACTATAGTCTATAAACCACTCAAAAATATCCCTCTGCAGATACTACAAAAAGACTGTTTCCAAACTGGTCCATCAAAGAAAATTTCAACTCTGTGAGATGAATGGACTCATCACAAAGAAGTTTCTCAGAATTCTTCTGTCTAGTTTTTATGTGAACATATTCCCTTTTTCACCATAGGACCCAAATTGTTCTAAATATCCATTTGCAGATTCTACAAAAAGAATGTTTCCATACTTCTTAATCAAAAGAAAGGTGAAACTTTGTGAGACGAAAGCACACATCACAAAGAAGTTTCTCAAAAAGCTTCTGTTTACTTTTTATATGAAGGTATTTCCTTTTGCACAATAGGCCTTAAACTGCTCACAAATATAGCTCCGCTTATACTTCCAAGAGACTTTCTCCAAATTGCTAAATCAAAAGAAACGTTCGAATTTGTGAGATGAATGCACACATCACAAAGAAGTTTCTCAAAATGCTTCTGTCTAGTTTTCATGTGAAGATATTTATTTTTCACCATTGGCCTCAAACCACTCTGAAATATCCCTTTGCAGTTTGTACAAAAAGACGTTTCCAAACTGCTCAATGAAAAGAAATGGTCAACTATTAGAGATGAATGGAAATGTCACAAATAGTTTTCTCAAACATCTACTGTCTAGTTTTTATGTGAAGATATTTCCTTTTCCTTTATAGGCCTCAAAACGCTCCAAATATCCATTTGCAGATTCTACAAAAAGACTGTTTCCAAACCACCCCATAAAAAGAAAGGTTCAACTCTGTGAGAGGAAAGTGCACATCACAAAGAAGTTTCTCAGAAAGCTTCTATCTAGTTTTTATGTGAAGATATTTCATATTTCAACATAGGCCATATGGGGCTCACAAATATCCATTTGCAGATTCTAAGAAAATACATGTTCCAAACTGCTAAATCAAAAGAAAGGTTTAACTCTGTGAGATGAATGGACACATCACAAAGTAGTTTCTCAGAAAGCTTCTGTCTAGTTTTCATGTGAAGATATTTCTTTTTCACCATAAGCCACAAAAGGCTAAGAAATTTCCCTTTGCAGCTTCTACAAAAGACTGTTTCCAAACTGCTCAATCGAAAGAAAAGTTGAATTCTGTGACGTGAATTCACACATCACAAAGAAGTTTCTCAGAAATCTTGTCTAGTTTTTATGTGAAGATTCTTCCTTTTTCACCATGGGCCTCAAATAGCTCCAAATATCCATTAGCAGATTCTACAAAAAGACTTTCCAAACTGCTCAATCAAAAGAAAGATTCAGTACTGTGAGAATAAAGCACACATCACAGAGAAGTTTCACAGAAATCTTATGTCTAGTCTTTATGTGGAGATATTTCGTATTTCATCACAGGCCATAAAGAGCTCACAAATATCTCTTTGCAGATTCTACAAAACGACTGTTTCCAAACTGCTCAATCAAAAGAAATGTTCAACTCTGTGACATGAATGGACACATCACAAGGAAGTTTTTCAGATGCTTCTGTCTACTTTTTATGTACAGATATTTCGTTTTCACCATAGACCTCAATTTGCTCAGAAATATCCCTTTGCAGATTTTACAAAAAGACTATTTCCAAACTGCTCAAACAAAAGAAAAATTCAACTCTCTGAAATGAAAGCTCACATCACAAAGAAGTTTCTCAAAATGATTCTGTCTAGTTTTTATGTGAATATATTTCCTTTTTGACCTTAGGCCTCAAAGCTCTCCAAATATCCATTTGTAGACTCTTCAAAAAGACTGTTTCCAAAGTGATCAATCAAAAGAAAGGTTCAACTGTGTAGGATGAAAGCACACATCACAAAGAAGTTTCTCAGAAAGATTCTGTCCAGTATTTATGTGAAGATATTTCCTATTTCTCCATAGGCCTAAAGGGGATCACAACTATCCCTTTGCAGATACTACAAGAAGACTGTTTCCAAACTGCTCAATGAAAAGAAAGGATCAACTCCGTGAGGTGAATGCACAGATAAAAAAGAAGTTTCTCAGAATGCTTCTGTCTAGTTTTCATGTGAAGATATTTCTTTTTCACCACAGGCCTGAAACCACTCAGAAATATTCCTTTGCAGATTGCACAAAAAGAATGTTTCCAAACTCTTCAAAGAACAGAAAGGTTCAACTCTTTGATATGAATGCAAACATCACAAAAAGTTATCTCTAAAAGCTTCTGTCTGGTTTTTACGTGAATATTTAGTTTTTCAGCATAGGCATCAAACCGCTCACAAATATACACTTGCAGATTCTATACAATGACTTGTTCCCAAACTGCTCAATGAAAAGTAATGTTCAAATCTGTGAGATGAAAGCACGCATCACAAAGAAGTTTCTCAGAAAGTTTCTGTCTAGTTTTTAGGTACAGATACTTCCTTTTTCACCTTATGCTGCAAAGCGCTCCAAATATCCATTTTCCGATTCTACAAAAAGAGTGTTTCCAAACGGCTCAATCAAAGGAAACGTTCAACTCTGTGAAATGAAAGCACACATCACAAAGAAGTTTCTCAGAATCCTTCTGTCTAGTTATTATGTGAAGACATTTTCTATTTCACTATAGGACTCAAAGGGCTCAGAAATATCCCTTTGCAGATTCTACAAAAGGACTGTTTCCAAACTGCTCAATCAAAAAGAAGGTTTGCAAACATTACAAAGAAGTTTCTCAAAAATCTTCTGTCTAGTTTTTATGTGAAGATATTTCCTATTTCACCATAGGTCTCAAAGGGCTCAGAAATATCCCTTTGCAGATTCTATGAAAAGGCTCTTTCCAAACTACTGAATGAAATGAAAGTTTCAAATCTGTGGGATGAATGCACACATCACAGAGAAGTTTCCTGGAATGCTTCTGTCTGATTTTTATGTGAAGATATTTCTTTTTCACCATAGGCCTCAAACCACTCAGAAATATCCCTTTACAGATTGTGCAAAAAGACTGTTTCTAAACAGCTCAATGAAAAGGAAGATTCAACTCTGGGAGATGAATGCAAACATCACAAAGAAGTTTCTCAAAAAGCTTCTGTCTGGTTTTTATGTGAAGGTATTTCCTTTCTCACCATAGGCCTCAAACTGCTCACAAACATCCCTTTGCAGATTCTACAAAAAGACTGTTTCCAAACTGCACAATGAAAAGAAAGGTTAAACTCTGTGAGATGAAAGCACACATCACAAAGAAGTTTCTCAGAATGCTTTTGTATAGTTTTGTGTGAGGAAGTTTCCTTTTTCACCATAGCAATCAAAAGAACGGTTCAAATGTGTGGGATGAATGCACACATCCCAAAGAAGTTTCTCAGAAAACTTCCGTTTAGTTTTTTGTGAAGACATTTCCTTTTTCACCATGGGCCTCAAAGCACTCCAAATATCCACTTCAGATTCTACAAAAAGAGTGTTTCCAATCTGCTCAATCAAAAGAAAGGTTCAGCTCTGTGAGGTGAAAGCACACATCACAAAGAAGTTTCTTAGAAACCTTCTGTCTAGTTTATATGTGAAGATATTTCATATTTCAAAATAGGCCTCAAAGGGCTCAGAAGTATACCTTTGCAGATGCTACAAAAAAAGAGTGTTTCCAAACAGCTCTATCAAAAGAAATCTTTAACTTGGTGAGATGAATGCACACATTACATAGAAGTCTCTCATAATGTTTCTGTCTAGTTTTTTTGAGAAGCCATTTCCTTTTTCACATAGGCCTCAGTCTGCTCATTAATAGCCCTCTGCAGATACTAGAAAAAGAGCCTTTCCAAACTGCTCAATCAAAATAAAGGTTCAAATCTTTGAGATGAAAGCCCACGTCACAAAGAAGTTTCTCAGAAAGTTTCTGTCTAGTTTTTATGTGAAGATATTTCCTATTTCATCTTAGTCCTCAAAGGGATCACAACTATCCCTTTTCAGATTCTACAAAAAACTCTTTCCAAACTGCTTCATCAAAGGAAAGGTTCAATTCTGTGAGATGAATGCACACATAAAAAATTAGTTTCTCAGAATGCTTCTGTCTTGTTTTTATGTGAAGATATTACTTTTTCACCATAGGTCTCAAACTGCAAACAGATATTCCTTTGCAGATTGCACAAAATGTATGTTTCCACACTGCTCAATGAATAGGAAGTTTCAACTCAGTGATATGAATGCAAACATCCAAAGAGTTTTCTCAAAATACTTCTGTTTAGGTATTATGTGAAGATATTTACTTTCTCACCGTAGGCCTCAAACTGCTCACAAATATCCCTTTGCAGATTCTACAAAATGACTTGTTGCCAAACTGCTCAATGAAAAGGAAGGTCCAAATCTGAGATGAAAGCACGCATCACAAAGAAGTTTCTCAGAAGTTTCTGTCTAGTTTTTATGTGCAGATATTTCCTTTTTCACCATAGGCCTCAAAGCACTCCAAATATCCCTTTGCAGATTCTACAAAAAGAGTGTTTCCAAACTGCTCAATCAAAAGAGAGGTTCAACTCTTTGAGATGAAAGCACACAGTACAAAGAAGATTTTCAGAAAGCTTTTGTCTAGTTTTTATGTGAAGATATTTCCTATTTCACCATCGGCCTCAATGGGCTCACAAATATCCCTTTGCAGATACTTCAAAAGGACTCTTTCCAAACTGCTGAATCCAAGGAAAGTTTCAACCCTGTGACATGAATGCACACATCACAAAGAAGTTTCTCAGAATGCTTCTGTCTAGTTTTTATGTGAAAATATTTTCTGTTCACCATAGGCATAAAACGTTGCAAATATCCATTTGCAGATTCTACAAAAAGACTGTTTCCAACCTGCTCAATCAAAAGAAAAGTTCAACTCTGTGAGATGAAGGCACACATGACAAATAAGTTTCTCAGAAAGCTTCTGTCCAGTTTTTATTTGAAGATTTTCCCTATTTCACCATAGGCCTGAAAAGGCTCACAAATATCCTTTTGCATATTCTAAAAAAAGACTGTTTCCAAACTACTCAATCAATAGAGAGGTTCAAATATGTGTGATGAATGCACACATCACAAAGAAATTTCTCAGAATGTTTTTGACTAGTTTTTATGTGAAGATATTTCTCTTTCACCATAGGCCTCAAATGGCTCAGAAATATCCCTTTGCAGCTTGTACAAAAAGACTGTTTCCAAACTGCTCAATCAAAAGAAAGTTTCAACACTGTGAGATGAATGCACACATCACAAAGAAGTTTCTCAGAAAGCTTCTGTTTAGCATTCATGTGAAGATATATCCTTTTTCACCATAGGCCTCAATGGGCTCAGAAATATCCCTTTGCAGATTCTACAAAAGGACTGTTTAGAAAACTGCTTAATCCAAAGAAAGGTTCAACTCTGTGAGTTGAATGCATACATCTCAAAGAAGTTTCTCATAACGGATCTGTCGAGTTTTTTTGTGTGAAGATATAACCTTTTCAACCATATGTCATAAACTGCTCATGAATATCCCCCTGCAGATACTACAAAAAGACTGTTTCCAAACTGCTGCATCCAAAGAAATGTTCAACTCTGTGAGATGAATACACCCATCACAAAGAAGTTTCTCAGAATGCTCCTGTCTGGTTTTCATGTGAAGATATTTCCTTTTTCACCATGGGCCTCAAAGTGCTCCAAATATCCATTTACAGACTCTACAAAAAGAGTTTTTCCAAACTGCTCATTCAAAAGAAAGGTTCAACTCTGTGAGATGAAAGCACACATCACAAAGTAGTTTCTCAGAAAGCTTCTGTCTAGTTTTTATGTGAAGATATTTCCTATTTCACCGTAGGCCATAAAGAGCTCACAAATTTTTTTTGCAGATTCTTCAAAAAGACTGTTTCCAAACTGCCCAATCCAAAGAAAGGTTCAACTCTGTGAAGTGAATGGACACATCACAAAGAAGTTTCTCAGAATGCATCTATCCAGTTTTATGTGAAGATATTTCTTTTTCATCCTAGGCCTCAATGGGCTCAGAAATATCCCTTTGCAGATTCTAAAAAAGAACTGTTTCCAAACTGCTCAATCTAAAGAAAGGTTCTCCTCCGTGAGTTGAATGCACACATCACAGAGAAGTTTCCCAGAATGCTTCTGTCTACTTTGTATGTGAAGGTATTTCCTTTTTCACCATAGGCCTCAAACCGTTCACAAATATCCCTCTGGAGATACAACAAAAGGACTGTTTCCAATCTACTAAATCAAAAGATAAGCTCAACAACGTGAGATGAATGCACGCATCACAAATAAGTTTCTCAGAATGCTTCTGTCTTGTTTTAATGTGAAGATATTTCCTTTTTTCACCATAGGCCTCAAAGCACTCCAAACATCCACTTGCAGATTCCACAAAAATACTGTTTCCAAGCTGCTCTATCAAAACAAAGGTTCAACTCTGTGAGACGAAAGCACACATCACAAAGAAGTTTCTCACAAAGCTTCTGTCTAGTTTTTATGCAACGATATTTCCTATTTCACCACAGGCCTCAATGGACTCAAAAATATCCCTTTCAGATTCTACAAAAAGAGTGTTTCTGAACTTCTCAATGAAATGAAAGTTTCAACCCTGTGAGGTGAATGCACACATAAAAAAGAAGTTTCTCAGAATGCTTCTGTCTAGATTTTATGTGAAGATATTTCTTTTTCACCATAGGCCTCAAACTGCTCAGAAATATCCCTTTGCAGATTGAACCAAAAGACTCTTTCCATACTGCTCAATGAAAAGAAAGATTCATCTGTGTGAGATGAATGCACACATAAAAAAGAAGTTTCTCAGAATGCTTCTGTCTAGTTTTTATGTGAAGATATTTCCTTTTTCACCATAGTCCTTAAACCATTCACAAATATCCCTCTGCAGATACTACAAAAAGACTGTTTCCAAACTGCTCCATGAGAAGAAATGTTCAACTCTGTGAGATGAATGCACACATAAGGAAGAAGTTTCTCGGAATGATTCTGTCTAGTTTTTATGTGAAGATAATTCTTTTTCTCTACAGGCATCATACGGCTCAGAAATATCCATTTGCAGATTGTACAAAAATACTGTTTCCAATCTGCTCAATCAAAAGAAAGGTTCTGCTCTGTGATATGAATCCAGGCATCACAAAGAGATTCTCAGAAAGCTTCTTTTTGTGTTTTTGTGAAAATATTTCCGTTTTCACCGTAGGCCTAAAAGAACTGCAAATAACCATTTGTGGATTCTACAAAAAGACTGTTTTGAAACTGCTCAATCAAAAGAAAAGTTCAAGTCTGTGAGATGAAAGCACACATTGCAAAGCCTTTTCTCAGAAATATTCTGTCTAGTTTTTATGTCAAGGTGCTTCCTGTTTCATCATAGGCTGTGAAGGGCTCACAAATATCCATTTGCATATTTTAAAAAAAGACTGTTTCCAAACTGCTCAAAGAAAAGAAAGGTTCAAATCTGTGAGATGAATGCACGCATGAGAAAGAACTTTCTCAGAATGCTTCTGTGTAGTTTTTATGTGAAGATATCTCTTTTTCACCTTAAGTCTCAAATGGCTAAGAAATATCCCTTTCCAGATTTTACAAAAAGACTGTTTCCAAACTGCTCAATAAAAAAAAGTTTCAACACTGTGAGATGAATACACACATCAAAAAGAAGTTTCTCAGAAAGCTTCTGTTTTCTTTTTATTTGAAAATATTTCCCTTTTCACCATAGGCCTCAATGGGCTCAGAAATATCTTTTTGCAGATTCTACAAAATGACTGTTTAGAAAACTGCTGGATCCAAATTACACCATTATGGCTCACACACTGCAGCCTCAACCTCCCGAGGGTTAGGCGATTCCTCAAGGGATCCTACAGCCTCGGCCTCCCAAAGTGTTGGGGTTACAGGCATGAGCCACCAGCACCCCGCCTGAGTTAATACATCTGGTCTCACTACGTCTTAACCACACACCCATGAAGAACTCAACTCAAGAGAAAGTTGGCAAGAGACTCTCAGCATTCTCTCCCGAAAGCAGTGAGGTGGATGGCAGACGTGTGTCCCGAGCTCCTGGGGTTTTAGGTGACCATGTGTAGACGAGAGATTTCCAATGTTTCCAGAGAGGCACGAGCCACAGTTATTCGGGGCATCGGAACACGAGATGGGGTTTCTGACAGCAACTTAATGGCCAGGAAGGTCCAGAATCTGCCAAGGCCCATGTCCCAGGGTGGGGCCAATGGAACCCAAGGTAGAGGGAGTCAGCGGTCCTCACAGAGAGGACTCCAGCCCTAGGCTCCGCTGTGCAGACCAAATCAGAAGGAAGAGACACCTTCGTCCTACATTCCACATCCCTCCACTGAACTTGGGAGTGGATCTGTTTCCCAAACATAAGGTGACTTTCGCTTTGCAATGGATCACAAGGGGCCAGGCTTTCCAGAGTCAGCCGGATAAAGAAGTCACTCTGGCTCGGCCACCCCATTCCCCCGGTAACTGGTGAATTTAAATGAGACGAGGCTGGCCGGGCCAGAGCCGCTACAGAGGGGAGGGGGTTGTGTGGGGTGGGGTTTTCCTAAGGCACTGCAGAAATTGGGCCTTTGCTTAGAGGATGACAGTGCTGCAGGAACCCGTCCAGGCTGCTATATGGCAAGCACTAAACCACTATGCTTACCGAGATGGGGTTTTCCTCACAGAACGCCTTTATGCAGAAGTACACTCAGAAGAAGCCTTGTTTTTAATGGCGACCTGTTCTTACCTCCCAGGAAAGGCCTATAAAGCATATAGACTCTTGAAAAGACACAGTTGTCCTACACTGCAATGCAAATACCTGCTTGCAAAATGTTGTGTTGATCTCAGTAAGCTTGCAGACTGGGAACAAATCTTATCTGGTGGAGCGTTTAATAAGCAGAAAAGCCATGATGATATTGTTACTGAGTTTGGTGATTCAGTTTGCTTTCCCCTTCCATTGTTGGGACGTGTATATTGCAAGACAGATCGGCTTGCTAAAGGAAAAGAATGTTACCAAAAGAGGCTTAGTTTAAATCCTTTCCTCTGGTATCCCTTTGAATCATTATGTGAAATAGGTGAAAAGCCAGATCCTGACCAAACATTTAAATTCACATCTTTACAGAACTTTAGCAACTGTCTGCCCAACTCTTGCACAACACAAGTACCTAATCACAGTTTATGTCACAGGCAACCTGAGACCATTCTTATGGAAACACCCCAGGACACAACTGAATTAAACAGAGTCAATTTAGAATCCTTCAATTCAAAGTACTCCTTGAATACAGATTCCCCAGTGTCTTTTATTGATTCAGCTGTAATTTCACCTGAAACTGTCCCACTGGGAAGAGGAACTTCCATATTATCTAAACAGGTTCAAAATAAACCAAAAACTGGTCGAAGTTTATTAACAGGACCAGCAGCTTAGTCCATTTACCCCACGTTTTGGGATTTTGCCATTAGAAACCCCAAGTCCTGGAGATGGATCTTATTTACAAAACTACACTAATACACCTTCTGTAATTGATGTGCCATCCACCGGAGCCCCTTCAAAAAAGTCTGTTGCCAGAATTGGCCAAACTGGAGCAAAGTCTGTCTTCTCACAGTGTGGAAATAGCCAAGAGGTAACTCCAATTCTTCCACTAACAGAAAGTTCTGGTCCATAAATAACTACAACACCTCAGGTAATGAGCCCCACTATGACATCTCCCCCAAATGCACTGCATCGAAGAAGTTCATGACTCTTTACTAGTGACAGTTCCACAACCAAGGAGAATAGGAAGAAATTAAAAATGAAGTTTCCACCTAAAATCCTAAACAGAAAAACAAAAAGTAAAACTAATAAAGGAGGAATAACTCAATCTAATATAAATGACAACCTGGAAATTACAAAATTGGACTCTTCCATCAATTCAGAAGAGGAAATATCCACAATCACACCTCAGATTCAGGCTTTTAATCTACAAAAAGCAGCAGCAGAAGGCTTGATGAGCCTTCTTCATGAAAGGGGGAAAGGTTATTTAGCTTTATGTTCATACCACTGCAAAGAAGCTAAAAATATTTTGAGCCATCTACCTTCTCACCACTACAATACTGGTTGGGTACTGTGCCAAATTAGAAGGTCCTATTTTGAACTTTCAGAGTACATGCAAGCTGAAAGAATATTCTCAGAGGTTAGAAGAATTGAGAATTATAGAGTCAAAGGCATGGAAATCTACTCTACAACACTTTGGCATCTTCAAAAAGATGTCACTCTTTCATTTCTGTCAAAAGACTTAACAGACATGGATAAAAATTCGCCAGAGGCCTGGTGTGCTGCAGGGAACTGTTTCAGTCTGCAACAGGAACACGATATTGCACTTAAATTCTTCCAGACAGCTATCCAAGTGGATCCAAATTATGCTTATGCCTGTACTTTATTAGGGCGAGAGTTTGTCTTAACTGAAGAATTGGACAAAGTGTTAGCTTGTTTTCGAAATGCTATCAGAGTCAATCCTAGACATTGCAATGCATGGTAAGTGGTAATGAATTGTAAAGACAAAGTCTTGTTGATGGTGCTGGTAGTCACTGATTTTTCTTGTTAGATAGCTTTTTATTGTCATGAACTTTGTTACTAATACTTAAGAACGGTACATACTGGTCAATAACTTCAAACTAACTTTTTTTATGAAATGTATGTCTTTAACAAACTCTTCAGTTAACTAATGATAATAGAATACGTGATGCTTATACTCAACAGTTTCAGTCTTCTACAAAACTTTTGCAGATACTGTAGTTGTGTTTTGTTTGTTTGCTTGTTTAGTTTTGTTACTTGATTTGTTACATTTTCTTCGAACACAAAATTGGTGATTGGGACAAAAAGTGCTTGGGAAATTGGAAAGGAATAGCATAATTCACTTATTGGATAATAGAAAAAAACACTGAAAAAGTTCACTAGTTGCTTTTTGACAACGTTCCAGTTTATTCAGTTACTATTAAGAACTTAATGTATCCTTTATTTAGCAGTATCTCTGTTTTACTTTTTTGTATTTGTGTATAAGTAGACACATAGGAAATTACTACCCAGGTCATATTGTTATCAACTGAATAACATATGAAAAAGTTTGGTCCTACTTCTGCCTCAACACCATACTTACTGTTGACATTTATTGTATTTCTCTGGACTGACTTAAAAGTTTAAATATCAAGAGAAGGCCAGGCATGGTGGCTCATGCCTGTCATCCCAGCACTTTGGGAGGCCAAGTCGGGCAGATCACAACGTCAAGAGTTCGAGACCATATGGTGAAACACCGCCTATATTAAAAGTATAAAAATTAGCTGGGCATGGTGGCAGGCGCCTGTAGTCCCAGCTACTCAGGAGGCTGAGGAAGGATAATCACTTGAACCTGGGAAGTGGAGGTTGCAGTGAGCCAAGATTATGCCATTGCACTCCAGCCTGGGCAACAGAGTGAAACGCCGTCTCAAGAAAAAAATAAAATAAAAATAAAATAAAATAAAATAAAATAAATATCAAGAGAAAGTATAATTCTGAAGTAGTAACTCTGCGGAAGCTTTTTTGTCAGATACGGTTATCTTTGGGGTTAGTTATTATAGCAATTGGGTTTTAACACTTGATTTGCTTCTAAATCTGAAACATTATATTACTAAAATATCTTTTGATTTGTGATTATGTTGTTTAATGGATTATATATCATTTTGCAGTAGTAGTTGCAGCGCCTGAAAGATTGCCAAAAAAAATAGTGCTAGCTATTGCTGACCAATGTAACAATCAACTTGCCAATATTGCCATCTCTTCCAATAGCTATGTTCTCCATAATATTTTAAGAACTCAGTTCTTCATAAGGCTTGTGTTGTTTTTGATTTTTTCCCAAGTCTGGTGGATCCTTGTGCTGTTCTTTTTTAAATGTGTATTGTCTGTCCAGCTATTCTGCAGGAGTCATATTCTTAAAAACCTTAACCATATCAAAAATTGTGTTTAAAGGAGGATTATTCAGACTGGCATGCTTTTAGTAGGAGGAGTTTAAATGCTGACGCATTTAGGTAACTCTAAATACTGAGCAACTTTATTCTATCTACAAAATAGATAGTCTTTCTTTTCTTTTCACTTTCACTATCATTTAATACCTTTTCTTCATCTATAACACAATTATAACGATATACAAAGCCACTCAAATAAAGCAGATATATTGTGCTTTAAAAAAAAAAAAGAAGTCATTATATGGCACACAATGAGGTGTGACTCAAATCTAGAATCTCCAGTGAAAACCAATGAAACAGAGTCAAATCCCGTGTCCACTAAAAATAAAAAAATGAGCCAGGTGTGGTGGTGCTGAGGCAGGAGAATCACTCTAACCCAGGAGACAGAGGTTGCAGTGAGCTGTGATCACACCACTGTACTCCAGCCATGGGGGGGACAGAGCAAGACTCCGTCTCAGAAGCAAGCAAACACAGAAAGCCAATAAAGTTGTTTAACTCAATGTGTCAGGCTCAGGTCTCTTGACAGGATACATCCAGCACCCAGGGAAACGTTGATGGGTGGGATGGAATCTATTTTGTGGCCTCAAGGAAGGGTTTGAGAGACAGTCCCACAAACGTGACGGCCTAAAGAAGCCCCTCCGCCCAAGAAGCGATATTCATTTGTATCCTGTAGCCACCCACGAGGGAGAATCAGGCTCCCTACAGACCCCCAACCCCCACCCCACCCCACCCCAACCCACGCCCCCGCTTCGTGAAATGAGCTCTCACTCCATCAGGCTCTATTCAGGCCGTGTGGTTTTGTAACCTCCAGCGTGTGTGCCTGGGTTGTGGGGTGGGGTTGTGGCGGCTGTGGACAGAGGAGGGGAAAAAGTGGTGGTGTCCCGTGGGTGCCCAGTACGTGGGACGTGGGTGGGGTGGCCAGAGCCTAGGGAACTCATTGCCTGTCAGGACATCTCCCCTCCTGGTTCCCTCTCTGACCTACGCTCCACATCTCTGCAGTTCAGTGGGGATCTTGTGGGTGGAAGTCACCATCCCTTTGGACTTTAGCCGAGGAAGGCCGGGCTCCCAAGAGTCTCCCCACAGTCGGGGCCTTGGGCAGGCTCACAAGGATGCTGAAGGTAACAGTTGGTGACAGTGATGTAAGTTGGAGGTCTCGGGCCAATGCAGAGGTATCCATTTGACCTCAGTGGGACAGGTCAGCTTTGTGGAGTCCCGTGCTTCCTTCCAGAGACTCATCCAGTGCTAGCAAGCATGGTCCCGAGGATCCCAGCTCCCAGCAGAAGCACTTTTTTTCACACAGAATCCTGGGCAGGAAAGTTCTCAGCAGGTTTAGACCTCCTAGCCAAAAAGATAAAGCCACTTCTGGGATTTTTTTTCAAAGAGGCAGTGGTTCCACAATGGGCCATGGGTAGTTGTGGAAATGGAGAGAAGTGTTTGCAGATACATATTTCAGACAGAACGGACAGGGTTTGGTCATAGGTCATGAAGGACATGAGCAGATGCACATTGAGAAAACCCTCCCAGCATCCTAGGTGAACAGAGGTATGATTTTTTGAGACAGTTGAGCTAGATGCAACCCCAGATTTTAGGGTTGGATCTTTATTAATATGTAGTATCTATGAGGTATCAAAGTCCAGAAATCAACTCTCCAGTTCTGTACAGCATTTTGTAGGGAGATCAAATCTGGGATGTCTAAAGTTAAGAATTCAGGCCGTGGTAATGAATTAAATTAGATGTACTTGAACTTATTTTGCCAAGAAAGAGAGGGCAGGAGATAGAGAGAGCCAGAGAGTGAGTGAGCAAGAGAGAGAGAGAGACACAGAGACAGAGACAGAGAGACAGACAGAGAGACACAAAGATACACAAAAAGAGAAAGACAGAGAGAGACAGAGAGATAAAGACACAGAGAAAGACACAGATGGAAAGAGACAGAAAGAAACTGAAAGACAGACAGAGACAGAAAGAGAGAGAGATAGACAGAGAGAGAGACAGACCGACAGGCAGCCAGACAGGCAGAGAAAGAGAGTAAGACAGAAAGCAGACACACACACACAGAGAGACAGAGACAGTTGGAGTGACAGAGAGAAAGAAAGAGAGAGACAGACAGAGGGAAAGAGACAGAGAGAGAAAGAGACAGACAGAGGGAGAGACAAAAACAGACAGAGAGAGAGACAGACAGAGACAGAGACAGAGAGAAACAGACAAGGAGAGAGAGACAGACAGACAGGAAGAGAAAGACAGTAAGACAGAAGACAGACACAGAGAGAGAGAGACAGAGAGACAGAGACAGAGAGACAGACAGGCAAAGAGAGAGAAAAAAACAGACAGACAGGGAGAGAGAGAGACAGACAGGGAGAGAAAGAGAGAGATACTGACAGACAGGCAGAGAAAGAGAATAAGACAGAAGACAGACACAGTGAGAGAGACAGAGAGAGAGACAGAGACAGTGAGACAAAGAAAGAAAGAGAGATACAGACAGACAAAGAGACAGACAGAGAAAGGCGAGACGGACAGAGAGAGACAGAGAGAGAGAAAGAGAGAGAGAGGCAGGCAGAGAAAGAAAGAAAGAAGACAAACACCATGAGAGAGACAGGCAGAGAGAGAGACACACAGAGACAGAGAGACAGAGAGAAAGAAAGAGACAGACAGAGATAAAAACAGAGATGGACAGAGAGAAACAGAGAGACAGGGAGAGAGAGAGACAGACAGGCAGAGAGAGAGAGACAGAAAGGCAAAGAAAGGGAGTAAGAGAGAAGACAGACACAGTGAGAGAGACAGGCAAAGAGAGAGAGAGAAAAATAGACAGACAGGCAGAGAGAGAGAGAGAGACAGAGAAAGAGAGACAGAGAGACAGAGAGAGGAGGAGGAATGACGTGGTCAGGAAATAAATACACATATTTTATAACGCTTTTGATTCCGTAAAGGGTGGCCGGAGTGGGCTTTGAAAACAACAACAACAGCAAAAAGAGCAGCAGCAGCAGCAGCAGGAGCAGCAGCAGCATTCGCTTATGGATTTCTAGAAAATAAGATGTTCTGAAGTAAACATCAACCGACTCTCACTACACGTTGAGAGATTCACAAAAGCGCTACTTAACAACAGGAGAAAACAGCAGCTAACATGTCTTGGGGAAAAGATACGTCTTCCTGAAAATTAGGGATTTCTACTTCACCTGAAAAGAAATACATACCAAAAAAGAAAAACAAGAACAAAACAAAACAAAACAACAAACACGGGCCAAGGCACCATCCCTGGAAATCTTAAGTGAGCAAAGTATTAGTTATCAGAAAACGTTTCTATTATGGGCAAATACTAAGAACGCCCAGACTAGAGCTGTGACGCCATTCCCATTGTGAAACTATACTGGCTGGAGGGCGGAGAAACTAAAACATCATGTTATAAGGTGATGGAGACCCAGCCAGGGTGAAGCTTTCCTAGGGAGGGAGGCCTGAGGAGGGAAGTGGGGGGAAAAACCCCACAACAGCAGGCCCGCCCACTTGCCCACGTGGGTCAAGGGCTATGCCATCGGTCTGAGCTCCCTACAGGGAAGTGGGACCGTGCCACCCCCATCTTCAAAAACGGTGGCCACTGAGTGAGGCCTGATGACCACCGTTGCAAATGTCAGCCTGGCAAGAATGAGATTGCCGGTAATGGGTGGGGGAAGGTGAAAGAAGAGGGAGGCACACCAGGGTGGCTCCGGAAGGTTTCCAAGCAGGGTGTTGGGAGGCGGGGGGTGGGGGGTTTGGGGGGAACCCGCCTAACTGACTCACTAAATGAAGGTAAAGGGACGTGGGTAGTGGGGGGAGCCGGGGGGCGACTTGAAAATTAAAGTGACCCCTCCTAAAACCCAAGTAGAGGAGTCTATGCGCATGAAAGAAACCAACACACAAAGAAAACTAAAGCGCTGATAAAAGAACAATAGGGCCCCCCCCAGGGCGGAGGTTCCCTAGGCAACCAGGGAGAGAGGGAGGGACCTCCAGAAGGGAGAGAGAGAAACCCGTTGCCCAGGCTTAGTGAAGTAAGCAAGACCTCCCTCCATATCACCTAGACTTTCAATAACAGTGGCCGCTAGATGATGCCCGAAGACAACCGATGCCTGCAAGTGTCAGTCAGCATGGAAAAGAATGCATTTATTTATTTATTTATTTATTTATTTATTTATTTATTTGTTTGTTTAGAGACAGAGTCCTACTCACTCTACAGCCCGGGCTGCAGTGCAGTGGCACGATCTCGGCTCACTGCAGTCTCCGCCTCCCAGGTTCAAGTGATTCTCCTACCTCAGCCTCCCGAGTAGCTGGCATTACAGGCGCATACCCCACCATGCCCTACTCAGTTTAGTATTTCTTGTAGAGACGGGGTTTTACCGTGGTGGCAAGGCTGGTCTCGAACTCCCAACCTCAAGTGATCCCCCGCCTCGGCCTCCGGAAGTTCTGGGATGACAGACGTGAGCCACCACGCCCGGCCTTAACCATGTATTTTTGAGTCGAGGAGCTTATCGCGGAAATACGAGAAGTAGGGACGCCACACGTGACAGAGAGAAAAGTCTGAAAATGCCCCTTCCATCCAAGTGGGGACCCGGCCTCGACCTCCCAAAGTCATACACCGAGTGGTGAAGCATAGCAAGGACCGTCTGTCTGGATTCCTCCCGGCCTCTCTAAGCAGGCCCTTCTCACTTTCATGGAAGGGGCAGGGCCCTCTCCATCATGAGGGGTCTGACAGACTGACAGAGAAAGAGACAGACATAGAAAGACAGAGATGGACAGAGAGAGACAGAGAGAAACAGACAGAAAGAGAAAGAGACAGAGACAGAGACATAGAGAAACAGACAGGAAGGGAGAGAGACAGAGAGAGAGACAGACAGACAGAAACAGACGGAGAGGAAACAGAGAGAGAGACAGAGAAAGAGAGAAACAGACAGACACACAGAGACAGACAGAGAGAAAGAGAAAGAGAGAGACAGAGAGAGAGAGAAAGGGAGGGAGAGAGAGACAGACAGACAGGCAGAGAAAGAGAGTAAGACAGAAGACAGACACAGTGAGAGAGACAGGCAGAGAGAAAGAAAGAGACAGAGAGAAAGAGAGAGACAGACAGAGAAAGAGACAGACAGAAAGAGACAGAGATGGACAGAGAGAAACAGAAAGAGAGAGACAGAGATAGAGAAAGAGACAGAAACAGACAGACAGGGAGGGAGAAAGACAGAGACAGAGAGAAACAGACAGAGAGAGAGGGAGAGAGTGAGAGATATATAGAGAGAAAGAGAAAGAGGGGGGAGAGAGAGACAGGCAGGCACAGAAAGAGAGTAAGACAGAAGAGAGACACAGTGAGAGAGACAGGCAGAGGGAGAGAGAGACAGAGACAGAGAGAAAGAAAGAGAGAGACAGACAGAGAAAGAGAGAGACAGAGATGGACAGAGAGAAACAGCAAGAGAGAGAGACAGAGAGAGTGAGAGTGAGAGAGACAGAGAGAGAGAGAAAGACAGGGAGGGAGAGAGACAGACAGAGAGAGAGAGACCGACAGGCAGAGAAGAGAGTAAGACAGAAGATAGGCACAGAGAGAGAGAGAGAGAGGAAAGAAAGAAAGAGAGAGACAGGCCGGGTGTGGTGGCTCATTCCTGTCATCCCAGCACTTTGGGAGGCTGAGGCGGGTGTATCACGAGGTCAGGAGATCGAGACCATACTGGCTAACTCGGTGAAATCCCGTCTTTACTAAAAATACAAAAAATTAGTCGGGCTTGGTGGCGGGCGCCTATAGTCCCAATTACTCGGGAGGCTGAGGCAGGAGAATGGCGTGAACCTGGGAGGTGGAGTTTGCAGTGAGCCGAGATGGTGCCACTGCACTCTAGTGTTGGCAACACAGTGAGACTCCATGTGAAAAAAAAAAGAGAGAGAGAGACAGACAGACAGAGAAAGAGACAGGCAGAGACAGACAGAGAGAAACAGACAGAAAGAGAGACAGAGCGAGAGAGAACAGAAAGGCAGGCAGAGAGAGAGACAGACAGGCAGAGAAAGAGAGCAAGACAGAAGACAGACACAGTGAGAGAGACAGGCAGAGAGAGACAGACAGAGACAGACAGAAAGAGAGACTGACAGAGATGAGACAGAGAGACAGAAACAGGCAGAAAGAGAGACTGACAGATAGAGAGTGAGAGAGAGAGGGAGAGAGACAGAAAGGGAGGAAGAGGGACAGACAGAAAGAGAGACAGACGGGTAGAGAAAGACAGTAAGACAAGATAGGCACAGAGAGAGAGAGAGTGAGAGAGACAGACAGAGAGACTCAGAAAAAGAAAGAGAGAGACAGACAGAGAGACTCAGAAAAAGAAAGAGAGAGATAGAAAGACAAAAACAGAGACAGACAGAGACAGACAGAGAGAAACAGAGACAGACAGAGACAGAGAGAAACAGACAGAAAGAGAGAGACAGAGAGAGAGAAACAGACAGGGAGGGAGACAGAGAGAGATAGGCAGAGAAAGAAAGTTGGACAGAAGACAGACACAGTGAGACAGGCAGAGAGAGAGAGAGACAGAGATAGAGAGAAAGAAAGAGACAGAGAAAGAGACAGATAGAGAAAGACAAAGACAGACAGAGAGAGACAGAGAGAAACACAGAAATAGAGAAGGTCCTAGCCGAGTAGTGATATAGTGCCTTTTCTTTCATTTTCTCTTTCTTTTCTGGTTTTCTTTTCTTTTCTTTTCTTTTTTTGTTTTCTTCTCTTCTCTTTTCTTTTCTTTCTTTTCTTTTCTTTCTTTCTTTCTATTTATTTATTTAGAGACCAAATCTCACTCTGTCATCCAGGCTGTAGTGCAGTGGCGCCATCCCGGGTCACTGCAACCTCCGCCTGCCAGGTTCAAGTGATTATCCTGCCTCAACCTCCCGAGTAGCTGGGATTACAGGTGCCTGCCCCACCGCGCCCGACTCAGTTTCGTATTTTCAGTACAGAGGGGGTTTCACCATGTTGGCTAGGCTGGTCTTCAACTCCTGACCTCGTGACCCACCCAACTCGGCCTCCCAAAGTGCTGGGATGACAGACGTGAGCCACTACTTTCAGTGTACAGTGCCATTTATTAGAAATCACTCATGGGAACACGCACTTATAGGTCATGTGTAGATATTTTATTTATTTATTTATTTACTTATTTACTTATTTATTTTTTGCACGGGAAGGTGGGGGGACGGAGTTTCGCTCTTGCTGCCCAGGCTAGAGTGCAATGGCATAGAGGACGCAAAGAGTCAACCCATGGCAGAGAGGACACGTCATTCTGAGTGTAAGGGCCGCAGCGAAAGGTTGCAGGGCTGGCACTTTTAAAGGCTTAAATCCCTGCGGCTCAGACCTGTCGTCGCAGCACTTTGGGAGGACCAGGAGGGCAAATCACTTCAGGTCAGGAGTTCAATACCAATGCGGCCAACATGGAGAAACACCATCTCCACTAAAAATAGAAAAATTAGCCGTCTGTCATGGTGCGCGTCTGTAATCCCAGCTACCGAAGAAGAATCACTGGAACCCGGAAAGCAGAGGTTTCAGTGAGCCAAGAGAGCGCCACTGCACCGCAGCCTGGGTGACAGAGTGAGAGAGACTCAGTCCAAAAAAAAGAAACGAAGAAAAAAAGAAAGAACAGGCCCAAATACTACATTGTCGCTGAATGTTCCCCCAAAAGGCCGGAAACCCCCGACTCAGGTCAAGGAGGTGGTGTTTCGTTTCACTTCTCTCTCTCTCTCTTTCCTTCTCTCCCTCTCTCTCTCTTTCTCCTCTAACTTTCATTTCTTGTTCAAGCATACACGTGCAAGATTGTTACGTAGGTAAACTTCTGATATGAAGTTCAGTGTGCAGATGATTTCATCACCCAGACACTGAGCGCAGTACTCGACAGTTTTCATGTTTCATTTTGTTTTGGTTTCTCCTGAAGCTGTCTCTCTGTCCACCCGTCCTCCCTCAAGTAGGCTCCCGCGTCCCTCGTGTCCCTCGTTCTGCCCACGCAGAACTTTCATCTATAAGTTCCCACTTATGGATGAGAACACGCGGTATTTAACTGATTGTTGCTTTCATCTTCGGTGGTGGCGGTGAAAGAGGCATGACACTAAATCGACCCTTAGGACGTTCCCCTCTGTCCCCACCCCACACCCCCTCCCCCTACACACCCTCATTCCTGCACACACTCCTCAAAAGCAGGAAAGGAAGAAAGACAGAAATTAAAGTAAGAGGTCAGCCTCCAAGGTGGTGGAGGGAGGGGATCTCAAAGGGTGAGCAAGCGATGGGGGTCAGGGGATATCTTGGCTGAGCTTGCAACAATGGGAGAAAGAGTTTCCAGCCCCACCACATCCCGTAATCCTCAGCCGTAGCCAGCCTCTGGGTGGGGTTTTGCCTGTAAAACTTCTGAATGGAGAGAAACCCCAGGCAATGGAAGGCATCAGCTCCAAGTCCAGGAAGTCAATAGGGCTTTGTGCATTTGAATGGGGCTTTAGAAGGCGGTGCTGCGGCTTCCAAAGCATTGCACCTCGCCTTGCCTCACCTCGCCCAGAGTGAGACTCCATCTCAAAATCAATCAATCAATCAACCAATAATAAAAAAATCATCAATGAAAGAAAGAAAGAAAGAAAGAAAAGAAAGAAAGAAAGAAAGAAAGAAAAGAAAGAAAGAAAGAAAGAAAGAAAGAAAGAAAGAAAGAAAGAAAGAAAGAAAGAAAGAAAGAAAGAAAAAAGAAAGAAAGAATCAGTACAGTGGTCATGGTCGTGAATCATTCCCCGGAGTCCAGGCGCAGTGGCTCACGCCTGTCATGCCAGCACTTTGAGGCACTGGGTCAGGAGGGTTGCAACAAAATGATGAGACCCTGTCTGTGGAAAAACATTGAAAAATGAAGGCCAGGCTCGGTGGCTCATGCCTGCCATCCCAGCACTTCGGGAGGCTGGGGAGGGCGGATCACCTGAGGTCGGGAGTTCAAGACCAGCCTGACCAACATGGAGAAGCCCCGTCTGCACTAAAAATACAAAATCAGCCAGACGTGGTGGCGCATGCCTGCAGTCCCAGCTGCTGGGGAGGCTGACGCAGGAGAATTGCTTGAACCCAGGAGGCAGAGGTTGTGGTGGGCCAAGATCAAGCCATTGCACTCCAGTCTGGGCAACCAGAGAGAAACTCTGTCTCGGGAAATAAAATAAATAAATAAATAAAAATTATCTAGGCACAGTGGCGCATGCCTGTGGTCCCAGGTACTCTACTCTGGAGGCTGAGGTGGAAGGATCACTTGAGTCCAGGAGCATCCATGCTGCAGTGAGTGAGTTATGATGGCACCACTGCCAGGGTGACAGAGTGAGACGCTGCCTCTAAATCAGTCAATGAATCAATCAGATCACTGGAAGGCGCTGTCTGTGTCTTACTTTCAAAGGGTGTCTCTTTAGGCCAAGCAGGCATGGTGCCTCATGCCAGTAATCCCGGCACTTTGGAAGGCTGAGGCAGGAGGATAGAAGAAAGGGAGGAAGGGAGGAAAGAAGAAAGGCAGGAGGGCAGTCAGGCAGGAAAGGAAGGAAGGAAGGAAGGAAGAAAGAAAGAAAGAAAGAGAGGGAGAGAGGGAGGGAGGGAGGGAAGGAGAAGAAGAGAGAAGAAAAGAGAAGAAAAAGAAAAGAAAAGAAAACGGGGAGGGGCATATCTCCTTGACTGGTGACTGCCCAGGATACAGCTGACTGAAGCCTCGACCTGTGGGGCCTCAAGTGTTCTTCTCCTTATCTCAGCCTCCCGAGTAGCTGCGACTACATGCAGGTATTACCACGCAAAACTAATCTTATAATAATATTATAATTATTATTGAGACAGAGTCTCGCTCAGTCTCAATAATTGCCATGGCAGGATGTCAGCTCACTGCAACTTTGGCCTCCCTAATTCAAGCAACTCGCCTGCCTCAGTCTCCTGAGTAGTTGTGATTACAAGTCTATGCCACCAGAACTGGTAATTGTTCTATTTTTCATAGAGATGGGGTTTCACTATGTTGGCCAGCCTGGTCTTGAATTCCTGGCCTCAAGTGATCAACCCACCTTGGCCTCCCAAAGTGCTGGAATGACAGGCGTGAGCCACTGTGCCCAGCCCAGATGATCTTTTTTATAAATTGTAGAGAAGGAGTTTTGTCAACCGCCGGGTGGAGTGTGGGGTGGGTTTTACTCAGACTGCGTACTGTGAAAACAGTAAATTAGTGTGGTTTGTGAGCTAGATGTGGAAATTGTGTGTGTGTGTGAGAGAGAGAGAGAGACCAATCCCACCATGAGGACGCGGAAATGGTGTTTGATTTGGGTACCTGCCTATTCACCTGTCTGTGTGTAGATGACTGAAGACTCCACAAATGAAGGTCAGCAGTATCTATTGAGCTGTTTCTCCCTCTCATGCGTCTCATGTGTGTGGTGGAGAAAGGAAAGAAAAGAGGTTCTGATGGGAAGTTGTCTTCATGCCTGAGGAAGCTGAAGGCAGGCTGACAGGACGGAGGACATCCTATGTGACATTTCCATACCTGGACACCCTTTACAATGCTGGGGCTGCCAGTCCACCCTGTATGTCAACATATCCCCAAGAACAGCATGGTACGGGGTGGTCCAGTCTCATCCCATCCGGCCCACCCAGGGAATCTGGTGGAAGTCTTCACTGGAGGATTCGACACCATGGAATACTATGCAGTCATAAAAAATGATGAGTTAATGTCATTTGTAGAGACATGCATGAAACTGGAAACCATCATTCTCAGCAAACTATCGCAAGGACAAAAAACCAAACACCGCATGTTTTCACTCATAGGTGGGAATTGAACAATGAGAACACATGGACACAGGAAGGGGAACATCACACACCAGGGACTGTTGTGAGGTGGGGGAAGGGGGGAAGGACAGCATTAGGAGATATACCTAATTCTAAATGACGAGTTAATGGGTGCAGCACAACAACATGGCACACGTATACATATGTAAAAAACCTGTACGTTGTGCACATGTACCCTAAAACTTAAAGTATAATAATAATAAAATTTTAAAATAAGAAAAAAGAAAGCGTCATCGCAGTTCCCTTGGCGTCACCAGGCAACGGCCCGCCAGGGGAGGGTGGTGGGACATGAACGGGGGCGGGGCATCAGCCTCAGAGCTCCCTGGAAGGTGGCAGGCAGCCGGTGGGGGACGCTGAGCCAGAGACGTCTGGCAGGATATAGATCTGGAAGGTGCATCAGTCCTCTCCCATACCTCTCCCACGGAAAATCCCACAGCGGCGGTGGGAGACTTGGCTGGGGGAGAAGCAGGGACAAGGGGGAGAGGGAAGTAGGTCCCCGGGAGGATTTAGCACAGAAAACCCACCCAGGCAAGCTCCCTCCCTCCTATCGGTTCCAAGGTACACCCTGGGAGGCGGCAAGAGAAACGTTCACCCCATATTTTTGTCTTTCTCTTTTTTTTTTTTTGTCTTTTCCATTTTACAAGAGATGCTCATTTCAACAACCAGGTGGTGGATGTGATGGGAGAAGTGTCAAGGCCAGGAGACCAACCTGATCAACTGAGCAACACAAGTAGGAGAGCCCAGCTGAAAAAAATGAAAAAAAAGGGGGAGGAGGGGGAAAGAAAAGAAAAGAAAAAAGAAAAACAATCACCAAGAAAGTTAAAATTCTCTAATGGTGTAGGCACAAAAAAGAGTGATTTCACGTCTTTTCCCACAACATGGATAGAGCTGGAAGCAAGTATGTACCCAGTGAACTGCCTTCTGCTTAAAAGTGGGAGGTAAACAGTGAGTACGCACAAGGTCATCAAGATGGAAATAAAAGAAACTCCAAAAGGGAGGAGGAGAACAACAGGGGGATGAGGGATGAATAAATCGCCCGTCAGAGACAACGTTTGCCACGTGGGTATCGGATACACTGGAGGTCCACTTCTACATCCGGAGGCAGTAGTATGCTGATCTAACAAACAAGCAGGTACACCCCCTAAGTCTGTAAAATACCAAAACAACGACGACAGCATCAGCAGCAGCAGCAGCAACAACAACAACAGAACAGAAGCTGGAACACAAAACTACCACCACCACCACCACAATCACCAGTTGGGGGTTGGGGGAGGGTGGCCGCGCTCCAAGCCCTCAGGCTCAGTCCCCTCGGGTTTAAAAAAGAAAACGGCAGACTCATTCCTGCCTGTAGGCAGGAAAAATCCAATCAATGTTCTCCATTGCTAGAAAGGGAAGTAGAATAAGGAGAAGGGCTTATTGATCTTGTGATCGATCGTGGCCATACATGTAGGAAAAAATTAAATACAGACAGCAACACTTTCTACACTGTTCAAAAGCATCGTAGATCAGACGCACCACACTCCATGGGGCTTGTGCCACTAGAAAGAAAAGACAGGTCGGGCGCGGTGGCTCATTCCTGCCATCCCAGCACTTTGGGAGGCTGAGGCAGGTGGATCACGAGGTCAGGAGATCGAGACCATCCTGGCTAACACGGTGAAACCCCATCTCTACTAAAAATACAGAAAATTAGCTGGGCCTGGTGTGGGCGTCTGTAGTCCCAGCTACTCGGGAGGCTGAGGCAGGAGGATGGTATGAACCCGGGAAGCACAACTTGCAGTGAGCCGAGATAGAGCCACTACACTCTGGCCTGGGCTAAAGAGCGAGACTCCATCTCAAAAAAAAATATATATATATCCAAGCATAGTGCTGCATGCCTGTAGTCCCAGCTACTCAGGAGGCTGTGGTAGAACAATCACTTCACCCAGCAGTTTGAGGCTGCAGTGAGCTATGATCATACCACTGCACTCTGGCCTGGGTGACAGAGAGAAACCCCTTCTCAAAACAAAGAACAACCAAAAACTTTCAAGAATACTCAGAGATAGTGTAGGTTTGGTTCCAGACAACCACAATAAGGCAAATGTTACAATCAAATTAGTCACATAAACATTTTGTTTCCCAGTACTTATAAAAGTTGTGCTTAAACTGTGTTGTAGTCTAATGAGTATTTAATAATTATTAATTAATTAATTAGTAATCACATTATGTCTAAAAATCCATGTACATACCTTAACTTAAAATATCTCATTGCTGAAAAATACTAATGAATATCTGAACCTTACCAAGTCATAATCTTTTTGCTGGTGAGTGAAGGGGCAGCCTGCTCCTCCACACTTGTGGGTATTTCTAGTCAAGTGGGACGAGAGACTGAGAAAATAATTAAGACACAGAGACAAAGTATAGAGAAGCACTAGTAAGCCCAGGGGACCAGCACTCAGCATACCAAGGACCTGCACAGGCACCGGCCTCTGAGTTCCCTCAGTTTTTATTGCTTATTATTTTCATTATTTGAGCGAAAAGGAATGTAGTAGGAGAGCAGGGTGATAATAAGGAGAAGTTTTTATTGCTTATTATTTTCATTATTTCAGCAAAAAGGAATGTAGTAGGAGAGCAGGGTGATAATAAGGAGAAGGTCAGCAAAAAACATGTGAGCAAAATAATCTATGTCAATTAAGTTCAAGGGAAGGTACTATGACTGGACGTGCACGTAAGCCAGATTTATGTTTCTCTCCACCCAAACATCTCAGTGGAGTAAAGAATAACAAAGCACATTACTGCAAACATGTCTGCCCTCCCATCATAGGGCGGATTTTCTCCTATCTCAGAATTGAATAAATGTACAATCGGGTTTTATACTGAGACATTCAGTTCCCAGGGGCAACCAGGAGACAGTGGCCTTCCTCTATCTCAACTGCAAGAGGCTTTCCTCTTTTACTAATCCACCTCAGCACAGACCCTTAACGGGTGTCGGGCTGCGGGACAGTCACGTCTTTCTCATCCCATGAGGTCATATTTCAGACTTTCACATGGGGAGAAACCTTGGACAATATCCCGCTTTCAAGGGCAGAGGTCCCTGCGGCTTTCTGCAGTGCATTTTGCCCCTCGTTTATTAAGATTAGAGAATGGCGATGACTTTTACCAAGTATACTGCTTGTAAACATTTTGTTAACAAGGCACGTCCTGCACAGCCCTAGATCCCTTAAACCTTGATTTCATACAACGCATGCTTTTGTGAGCTCCAGGTTGGGTCTGAGTGGCTGGGGCAAAGTGGCTGGGGCAAAGCGGCTGGGGCAAAGCTACAAATTAACAACATTTCACCAAAGCAATTGTTTAAAGTACAAGTCTTTTTCAAAATGGAGTCTCTTATGTCTTTTCTTTCTATATAGACACAGTAACAGTCTGATCTCTCTTTCTTTTCTCTACAGTGAGGGTCTTGCCTCTATGTTGATGGCTGCTGACTGATCAGTATGGGGGATGCTGAAGTTTGGGTACCTGTGTCAATTTCTTAAAACAATGAAGTTTGTTCCTTTCACAAAAGATTTCCCTATAGCATGTGATGCTGTTTGATAACATTTTTTCCACAGTAGAACTTCCTTCAAAATTGGAGTAAACCCTCTCAAACCCTGCTGCTGCTTTATCCACTAGGTTTATGGAATATTCTAAATCCTTTGTTATTATTTCAACAATGTTCATAGCATCTCCACCTGGAGTAGATTCCATCTCAAGAAAATATTTTCTTTGCTCATCCATAACAAGCAACTCGCCACTTGTTCAAGTTTCATTATGAGTTTACAGCAATTTAATCTCATCTTAAGGCCCTAATTCTAATTCTGATTGTCGTGCAATTTCTACCACATCTGTAGGGACTTCTTCCACTGACATCCTGAGCCCTCAAAGTCATCCATGAGGGCTGGAATCAACTTCTTCAAAACTCCTTTTAATGTTGATATTTCAACCTCCTCCCATCAAACACAAATGTCCTTAATGGCATTTGTTATTAAGGACAGTTGTGATTCACAGGAGGAGTTTGAAATATCATGAAGGGATTAATGGTGAAACCTTTCCAAAAGGTTTTCAATTCAGTTTATCCAGACTCATCAAAGAAATTACTATCTATGACAGCTATACCTTTACAAAATGCATTTATTATTTAATAAAAACACTTGAAAGTCAAAACCACTCTTTGATCCACAGGCTGAAGGATAGATATTGTATTAGCAGCCATGAACATAACATTAATTTCCAAGTACATCTCCATCTAAGCTTCTGGGTAGCTAGGAGAATTATTAATAAGCAGCAATCTTTTTTCCTTTTTTCTTTTCTTTCCTTTTTTTTCTCCTTTATATAGTTTCCCTCTTGTTGCCCAGGATGGAGGGCAGTGGCGTGGTCTTGGCTCACTGCAACTTCCGCCTCCAGGGTCCAAGCCATTCTTCTGTGTCAGCCTCCCAAGTAGCTGAAATTACAAGTACCACCACCATGCCCAGCTAATTTTTTTGTATTTTTATTAGACATGGGGTTTCATAAATTTCGCCAGGCTGGTCTCCAACTTCTGACCTCAGGCGATCCAACCACCTCGGCCTCCCAAAGTGCAGGGATTATAGGTGTTAGCCACTGCACCAGGCCAAGCAGCAATCCCTTTAAAGGACTCGTGTTTTTTTTTTTTTCTGAGCAGTAGGTCTCAATAGTGGGATTAAAATATTCAGTAAACCATACTGTTAACAGTTATGTTGTCACTCAGACTGTGATATTCCATTTCTAGAGCACAGAAAGAATAGATTTTGAATAATTCTTAAGAGCCCTGAGATTTTCAGAGTGGTCAATGAGCATTGGCTGTAACTTAAAGCCACCAACTGCAGTGGTCCTCAAAGACAGTCAGCCCATCCTTTGAAGTTTTGAAGCCATGTGTTGACGTCTCTCTAGCGATGAAAATTTTACATCTTCAGTAAGCTTAATCATTTCTAGCTTTTTACTTAAAGTGAGAGACGTGCAATTCTTCCTTCCATTTGAGCTCTTTGAGGCCACTGTGGTTACTAATTAACACCCCCAGTGGGTGTCATCCTCATCCCTCCTCAATCGAGTTCACCCACATCTCTGCGTGGGGAACGGGACTTTCTGCACCACACACGCCCTGCATGCCTGGGGCTCTCCCACAGGGGGCTTTCGTGAGCCAGGTAGCAAGGGCCGTCCCCCCGCTCCAGCCCAGCCAGGCTGTGCAGGCAGAAGGAATCTCTCAACCTGCCATTGCACGTGGGAATTTTTGTGTTCACTGCCCTGGCTCCTCTGGAAGTAGGACTGTCTCACCCTCAGACACCTCGGTGGCCTCCACACCCCAACAAATGCCAGGAGGACGAGGATCCCAGCACGGCAGCCTGCTGGGCGTGTGCTCAGTGGGACAGCTTGGGCCCCCTCAAGCTGAGTCACAGGGGCAAGGTGTGTTTGCACCACCCACGTCCCACCGGAGTCCGCGGTGGGTCTGGAGCCCCAGGTCGCCAGGGCGGGGTGGGAAACCAAAGATGGGGCACCTCCACCTCCGAAGCTAGCGACCCCGGACTCCTCCGCATCAAGCACAGATGCAAGCCATCCAGGCACCTCTCAACCGCTCCGGGAGCCGGGGCACTCTTCTACACTCACCTCCAGCTTGTTAGATAAGCTCCTGTCAACCCCAGAGTTTCAGCAAAAGGCACAACCTTTCCTAGGCCCGGCGCCACTGGGGAAGCTGAAGGAAGTGGAAGAGCCCATTCCGCTGGAACCACTCCTCAGCCAGGAAGAACACCGGGCTCTGCTGGAGAAGCTTTAGGAAGCGGGGTGGGGTCGGGGTGGGGGCAGGGCAGCCGCCTCTCTTTCGTGGTGAACCTCTGACTCGGTATGGAGAGGCGTGTCTTCCCTTCCAGCTGACCTGCCTAGGATCGCTGAGTTCCAGGTCCCATGAGAGACTCCACTAAGAGGAGGGCTGTCATTCTTTCTTGAGCATCCTGGGGATCCCAGGGCCCGTCCAGGTACCGGGAGATGGAGTGTCTACTGCTCATGCGCGGGTGAGCAGGCAGCAGCCTACGTTTTCTAACCAGCTCAGGCAGAGCTCTCATCCCTTCCCTCTTGTGCACCCGCCGCGTTCTTCAGTGGGGCGGGCGGAGACCTCCATCCCGGGAAACACTGGCCTGGGCAGGTGCCAAGCCTACTCTTCTTTCCACGTCTCGCCACCTCTGTCTCCCTGCCCCACCGTCACTCGCCTACCCTTGCCCAGCCAGCTTCCTCGGCTTCACCGTGGAGTGCCTGATAGCTAAATGCAGACCCGAGACCCCACGCAAACTGGGGTGCTGCCCTTTATACGCGGGAGGGAACTCAGGCAGATATGGGGAGAGGAACGGAGACAGAGAGGGAAGGAGCGATGGAGGGAGAAAAGAACGGATGGACCCAGGGACCTTGGAAGTTTTGGAAGGATAGGAGGGAGAGAGGGAAGGAGGGAGGGAGGGAGGAAGGGAGGAACTGAGGGAGGGACGGAGGGAAAGAGGGAGGGAGGGTGGGAGCAAGAAACAAAGAGGGGAAGGCAGAGAGAAAAGCGGTCTTCTTCCTCCAGGACCAGCAGGATCTTGCACTCCGGGAAGATGTTGGGTGCCCAGGGCAGGCTAAGTGCTCGGCCCACAGCCGCGTCGGCCTGCGGGGCTCTCACCGGCCCTCTGGATCGCCAGCCTGGGTTACTTCATCTGGGAGCGATTCAGACGAATTTCGTCTCCAAAGGAATAAGCGAATTACCCAGGGAGCAATGAGCCGAGATTCGGGTGATTGTCCATTTTTCATCCACATGGTTCACAGATGAGATAGCCCCACGTTGAGCCTGCAACGGAGCGCGAGGTGGATAGTCCCGCCCACACAGGAGTCACACTCAGGCCGACTGAAGCATGGTTTCGGGTTCCACGTTCCTTTGTCTTCTGCAAGGGGACCTTTTGCTCATGTGTCTCTAGCCCCCGAAAGCGTGACCATTTTGACTGTTTGTTTCCCGAGCTCTGTGGGGACACAGAAACCTCCAGAGAATAGTGGAAAAGCAGCATTGTGTTTTCGCTCTCCTTTCCAGTTTCCTCTTTGGAAACAGGTCATAGTGGAGACTCCCCATTTCTTACGAAACAGGAAACCATCGTCAGGCCGTGATGCACCGGGCGTTTCTTTTCTCTGTAGTTTCGCTCTCGTTTTCTACATGAAAATGAACGAGATTCGTAAGGAATCAGAAAAGAATTTGTGGTACACAAGTCTTGACTACTGTTGCATTCCATTTTGAAATCACTTTGAGCTAAAACAACAGTTTTCCAAGATTTAAAGAAAAATAGATTTTATAAAAGGGATTCTTTTATTCACTCAATACATAATTTAAGTTACTGAGAGTAACAAGTGATATTTTTTCCACTATAATTTGCTCTGATGAAAGAAATAATTCTTTTAACTCCTCACAAATGCTTCATTTTGAGGACTAAAGGAATTATCAGTAGGCATTCTTTCTTCTTGATCTCAGTTATTTGTCTCTAAAATATGTCAAGTTAGCTTTTAAAGATTCAGGGAGGGGCAGTTTCATGATTTTTTTCACTCAGAAAATTTTGAGGTGGCTCCTCTGGCTTCATCGCTTCACTGTGATCTTTTTCTTCCTCTTCTTTGCTATCTTCTTCCATTTTTTCATCCTCCTCACTGTCTAGAGGCTGAAGAATAAGCTGATTACCCACAAATACATAAGTGGTAATTCTCTGTTTAACTATTTCTTTTCCTTTTGGGTGGAGCCTTTGAGGAATCCCCTTGGCCTGCATCTCATCATTTATGAAATTTCTAAGTGTGGGTCGAATGTAAATACAAGCCAAGTCCTATAGATTCCTGACAGTGATTCCTTACAGATTTGTAGTGGTGAGTGTTAGATTTAATTTTATATAAGGGTTAAATAATAGTTAAGCTTATGTAACCTGATCTGAATTTGCATTTCCTCTATGAAAACTTCATTTATCTAATAAGGAAATCAAATGATTGTAGACCTATTTACCTTACTTTTGTTGCAATCACTGTTGCTGTGTTGCTGTATATATATTCTGGGCAATATATGAGTGGAATAACAATACAAAATATTGAATAATTTAGATTTTAAAAGTCCCAAAAACTTCATGAAATTTTACAGCACTGCTACTTTTGCTTTTGAATCTCTTTCCAAAAGACATGAGTAAAATATTGACTTCTCTCACACAGATTTTAAGAGCAAAGCAAGTGAATTATTAAAATAGGAAGTATGTACTTAATGCAGCTTTTTATATGGACCCTTTACAATTTCAGTATTTTTAAAAATGAGGTTATCTTAACTCTCTAGAATTTTTTTTATTTTTATTATACTCTAAGTTTTAGCGTACATGTGCACAATGTGCAGGTTAGTTACATATGTATACATTTGTCATGCTGGTGTGCTGTACTCATTAACTCGTCATTTACAAGTAGGTAAATCTTCTAAAGTTATCCCTCCACCCTCCGCCCACCCTACGACAGTCCCCAGAGTGTGATGTTCACCTTCCTGTGTCCCTGTGTTCTCATTGTTCAGTTCCCACTTATGAGTGAGAACATGTGGTGTTTGGATTTTTGTCCTTGCGATAGCTAACTGAGAATGATGATTTCCAATTTCATCCATGTCCCTACAAAGGACATGAACTCATCATTTTTTATGACTGCATTGTATTCCATGGTGTATATGTGCCACATTTGCTTAATCCAGTATATGATTGTTGGACATTTGGGTTGGTTCCAAGTCTTTGCTATTGCGAATAGTGCCACAATAAACATACGTGTGCATGGGTCTTTATAGCAGCATGATTTATAGTCCTTTGGGTATATACCCAGTAATGGGATGGCTGGGTCAAATGGTATTTCTAGTTCTAGATCCCTGACGAATCGCCACACTGACTTCCACAAGGGTTGAACTAGTTTACAGTCCCACCAACAGTGTGAAAGTGTTCCTATTTCTCCACATCCTCTCCAGCACCTGTTGTTTCCTGACTTTTTAATGATCGCCATTCTAACTGGTGTGAGATGGTATCTCATTGTGTTTTTGATTTGCATTTCTCTGATGGCCAGTGATGGTGAGCATTTTTTCTTGTGTTTTTTGGCTGCATGAATGTCTTCTTTTGAGAAGTATCTGTTCATGTCTTTCACCCACTTTTTGATGGGATTGTTTGTTTTTTTCTTGTAAATTTGTTTGAGTTCATTGTAGATTCTGGATATTAGCCCTTTGTCAGATGAGTAGGTTGCGAAAATTTTCTCCCATTTTGTAGGTTGCTTGCTCACTCTGATGGTAGTTTCTTTTTCTGTGAAGAAGCTCTTTAGTTTAATTAGATCCCATTTGTCAATTTTGGCTTTTGTTGCCATTGCTTTTGGTGTTTTAGACATGAAGTCCTTGCTCATGCCTGTGTCCTGAATGGTAATGCCTAGGTTTTCTTCTAGGGTTTTTATGGTTTTAGGTCTAAAGTTTAAGTCTTTAATCCATCTTGAATTATTTTTTTGTATAAGGTGTAATGAAGGGATCCAGATTCAGCTTTCTACATGTGGTTAGCCAGTTTTCTCAGAACCATTTATTAAATAGGGAATCCTTTCCCCATTGCTTGTTTTTCTCAGGTTTGTCAAAGATCAGATGGTTGTAGATATGCGGTGTTATTTCTGAGGTCTCTGTTCTGTTCCATTGATCTGCATCTCTGTTTTGGTACCAGTACCATGCTGTTTTGGTTACTGTAGGCTTGTAGTATGGTTTGAAGTCAGATAGCGTGATGCCTCCAGCTTTGTTCTTTTGGCTTAGGATTGACTTGGCGATGTGGGCTCTTTTTTGGTTCCATATGAACTGTAAACTAGATTTTCCAATTCCGTGAAGAAAGTCATTGTTAGCTTGATGGTGATGGCATTGAATCTATAAATTACCTTGGGCAGTATGGCAATTTTCAAGATATTTATTCTTCCTAACCATGAGCTTGGAATGTTCTTCCATTTGTTTGTATCCTCTTTTATTTCATTGAGCTGTGGTTTATAGTTCTCCTTGAAGAGGTCCATCACATCCCTTGTAAGTTGGATTCCTAGGTATTTTATTCTCTTTGAAGCAATTGTGAATGGGAATTCACTCATGATTTGGCTCTCTGTTTGTCTTTTATTGGTGTATAAGAATGCTTGTGATTTTTGTACATTGATTTTGTATCCTGAGACTTTGCTGAAGTTGCTTAACAGCTTAAGGAGATTTTGGAATGAGAAAGTGGGGTTTTCTAGATATACAATCGTGTCATCTGCAAACAGGGACAGTTTGACTTCCTCTTTTCCTAATTGAATACCCTTTATTTCCTTCTCCTGCCTCATTGCCCTGGCCAGAACTTCCAACACTATGTTGAATAGGAGTGGTGAGAGAGGGCATCCCTGTCTTCTGTTAGTTTTCAAAGGGAATGCTTCCAGTTTTTGCCCATTCAGTATGATATTGGCTGTGGGTTTGTCATTGATAGCTCTTATTATTTTGAGATATACCCCATCAATACCTAATTTATTGAGAGTTTTTATCATGGAGGGTTGTTGAATTTTGTCAAAGGCCTTTTCTGCATCTATTGAGATAATCATGTGGTTTTTGTCTTTCGTTGTGTTTATAAGCTGGATTACATTTATTCATTTGTGTATATTGAACCAGGCTTGCATCCCAGGGATGAAGCCAACTTGATCATGGTGGATAAGCTTTTTGATGTGCTGCTATATTTGGTTTGCCAGTATTATATTGAGGAGTTTTGCATAAATATTCATCAAGGATATTGGTCTAAAATTCTCTTTTTTGGTTGTGTCTCTGCCCAGCTTTGGTATCACGATGATGCAGGCCTCAGAAAATGAGTTTGGTAGGATTCCCTCTTTTTCTATTGATTGGAATAGTTTCAGAAGGAATGGTACCAGTTCCTCCTTGTACCTCTGGTAGAATTCGGCTGTGAATCCATCTGGTCCTGGACTCTTTCTGGTTGGTAAGCTATTGATTTTTCCTCAATTTCAGAGCCTATTATTGGTCTATTCAGAGATTCAACTTCTTCCTGGTTTAGTCTTGGGAGGGTGTATGTGTCGAGGAATTTATCCATTTCTAATAGATTTTCTAGTTTATTTGCATAGAGGTGTTTGTAGTATTCTCTGATGGTAGTTTGTATTTCTGTGGGATCGGAGATGATAACCCCTTTATCATTTTTTATTACGCCTTTTTGATTCTTCTCTATTTTCTTCTTTATTAGTCTTGCTAGCGGTCTATCAATTTTATTGATGTTTTCAAAAAACCAGCTCCTGGATTCATTGATTTTTTGAAGGATTTTTGTTTCTCTATTTCCTTCAGTTCTGCTCTGATTTTACTTATTTCTTGCCTTCCGCTAGCTTTTGAATGTGTTTGCTCTTGCTTTTCTAGTTCTTTTAATCTTGATGTTAGGGTGTCAATTTTGGATCTTTTCTGCTTTCTCCTGTGGGCATTTGGTGCTATAAATTTCCCTATACACTGCTTTGAATGTGTCCCAGAGATTCTGGTATGTTGTGTCTTTGTTTTCGTTGGTTTCAAAGAACATCTTCATTTCTGCCTTCATTTCATTATGTACCCAGTAGTCATTCAGGAGCAGGTTGTTCAGTTTCCATGTAGTTGAGTGGTTTTGAGTGAGTTTCTTAATCCTGAGTTCTAGTTTAATTGCACTGTGGTCTGAGAGACCGGTTGTTATGATTTCTCTTTTTTACATTTGCTGAGGAGAGCTTTACTTCCAACTATGTGGTCAATTTTAGAATATGTGTGGTGTGGTGCTGAAAATAATGTATATTCTGTTGATTTGGGGTGGAGAGTTCTGTAGATGTCTATTAGGTCCGCTTGGTGCAGAGCTGAGTTCAATTCCTAGGTATCCTTGTTGACTTTCTGTCTCGTTGATCTGTCTAATGTTGACAGTGGAGTGTTAAAGTCTCCCATTATTATTGTGTGGGAGTCTAAGTCTCTTTGTAAGTAAATCAGGACTTGCTTTATGAATCTGAGTGCTCCTGTATTGGGTGCATATATATTTAGGATAGTTAGCTCTTCTTTTTTAATTGATCCCTTTACCATTATGTAATGAGCTTCTTTGTCTCTTTTGATCTTTGTTGTTTTAAAGTCTGTTTTATCAGAGAGTAGGATTGCAACCCCTGCCTTTTCTTGTTTTCCATCTGCTTGGTAGATCTTCCTCCATCCTTTTATTTTGAGCTTATGTGTGTCTCTGCACGTGACATAGGTTTCCTGAATACAACACCCTGATGGGTCATCACTCTTTATCCAATTTGCCAGTCTCTGTCTTTTAATTGGAGCATTTAGTCCATTTACATTGAAAGTTATATGGTTATGTGTGAATTTGTTCTTGTCATTATGATGTTAGCTGGTTATTTTGCTCGTTAGTTGATGCAGTTTCTTCCTAGCCTCGATGGTCTTTACAATTTGGCATGATTTTGCAGTTGCTGGTACTGGTTGTTCCTTTCCATGTTTAGTGCTTCGTTCAGGAGCTCTTTTAGGGCAGGTCTGGTGGTGACAAAAATCCCTCAGCATTTACTTCTCTGTAATGTATTTTATTTCTCCTTCACTTACGAAGCTTAGTTTGGCTGGATATGACATTCTGGGTTGAAAATTCTTTTCTTTAAGAATGAGGAATATTGGCCCCCACTCTCTTCTGGCTTGTGGAGTTTATGCTGACAGATCTGCTGTTAGTCTGATGGACTTCCCTTTGTGCATAACCCGACCTTTCTCTCTGGCTGCCCTTAACATTTTTTCCTTCATTTCATCTTTTGTGCATCTGAAAATTATGTGTCTTGGAGTTGCTCTTCTCGAGGAGTATCTTTGCAGTGTTATCTGTATTTCCTGAATCTGAATGTTGGCCTGCCTTGATAGATTGGGGAAGTTCTCTTGGATAATATCCTGCAGAGTGTTTTCCAACTTGGTTCCATTCTCCCCGTCACTTTCAGGTACACCAATCAGATGTAGATTTGGTCTTTCCACATAGTCCCATATTTCTTGGAGGGTTTGTTTGTTTCTTTTTATTATTTTTTCTCTAAACTTCCATTCTCGCTTCATTTCATTCATTTCATCTTCCATCACTGATACCCTTTCTTCCAGTTGATTGCATCGGCTCCTGGGACTTCTGCATTCTTCACCTAGTTCTTGAGCCTTGAATTTCAGCTCCATCAGCTCCTTTAAGCACTTCTCTGTATTGTTTATTCTAGTTATACATTCGTCTAAATTTTTTTCAAAGTTTTTTAACTTATTTGCCTTTGGTTTGAATTTCGTCCTGTAGCTCGGAGTAGTTTGATCATATGAAGACTTCTTCTCTCAACTCATCAAAATCATTCTCTGTCCAGCTTTTTTCCATTGCTGGTGAGGAACTGTGTTCCTCTGGAGGAGGAGAGGCACTCTGCTTTTTAGAATTTTCAGTTTTTCTGCTCTGTTTTTTCCCCATCTTTTTGGTTTTATCTACTTTTGGTCTTTGATGATGGTGATGTACAGATGGGTTTTTGGTGTGGATGTCCTTTATGTTTGTTAGTTTTCCTTCTGTCAGACGGGACCCTCAGCTGCAGGTCTGTTGGAGTTTGCTAGAGGTCCACTCCAGACTCTGTTTGCCTTTATAACAGCAACAGTGGCTGCAGAACAGCGGATTTTCATGAACCGTGAATGCTGCTGTCTGATCGTTCCTCTGGAAGTTTTGCCTCAGAGGAGTAGCCGGCCGTGTGAGGTGTCAGTCTGCACCTACTGTGGGGTGCCTCACACTTAGGCTGCTTGGAGGTCAGGGATCAGAGACCCACTTAAGGAGGCAGTCTGCCTGTTCTCAGATCTCCATCTGCATGCTGGGAGAACCATTGCTCTCTTCAAAGCTGTCAGACAGGGATATTTAAGTCTGCAGAGGTTACTGCTGTCTTTTTGTTTGTCTGTGCCCTGCCCCCAGAGGTGGAGCCTACAGAGGCAGGCAGACCTCCTTGAGCTGTTGTTGTCTCAACCCAGTTCGAGTTTCCCGGCTGCTTTGTTTATCTAAGCGAACCTGGGCAATGGCGGCACCCCTCCCCCAGCCTCACTGCTGCCTTGCAGTTTGATCTCAGACTGCTGTGCTAGAAATCAGCGAGACTCCATGGGTGTAGGACCCTCTGAGCCAGGTGCAGGATATAATCTCCTGGTGAGCCGTTTTTTAAGCCTGTCAGAAAAGTGCAGTATTAGGGTGGGAGTGAACCGATTTTCCAGGTGCTGTCTGTCACTCCTTCCTTTGACTAGGAAAGGGAACTCCCTGACCCCTTGCACTTCCCATATGAGGCAATGCCTAGCCCTGCTTCGGCTCACACACGGTGCACTGTACCCACTGTCCTGTGCCCACTGTCTGGCACTCCCTAGTGAGATGAAACCGGTACCTCAGATGGAAATTCGGAAATCACCCATCTTCTGTGTCACTCACACTGGGAGCTGTAGACCTCAGCTGTACCTATTCCTCCATGTTGGCTGCCCCCACTCTCTAGAATTTTAAATTATATTTAGAAATGTTTTTTCTATAGTTCACTGTATAAAGTATTTGTTTTTTTTAGAAAAGCAAAATCATCGTTATGTGTGACTCTTGATAGGCCACAGAACGAGTGAATGAGCATGAGTGAGGCCACTTTCTTAGATGTCTGTAAGTAGAAGGGCCATGGTAGACCTGGTCAGCAGATGCACTTTAGCAGATGGAACTTCTAGTTTCCCTGAATATTCATCCTTGACAAGGTAGGGCTGAGCCTACATTTGCTTTGGATCTTTCTAGTACAAGAAATATTCACAGAAATTGTATGTAGATAGCTTTTTTTTTTTTTTTGGAAAATCCTGTTCAGAATCATAATGTAATCTTTGGGACTCGTGCCATGCTCATTTGACTTCTTCCCATATTTTTTATGTTTCTTTTGGTAAAACTATAATGGTTTTCATTTTTTACTTAATATCACACAATTAAACTGTCCATATTTGAGCTTTCTTGTAGCTTATCAGTGATAAAAAACAGGTAGTAACTGCCGTTGTTTGTTTGTTTGTTTTCCTAATAAGGCCTGAAAACAGCCATTCCTTATTAAGAAAGTGTGCAATGTAATATATTTGCTAGAGTTACATGGATTATATATTTCTTAAAGGGAATAATTTGAGAGTAGCATGGATTACCACCAGGATTATTATTACAGTAGTTGCTCAGATCAGTTTAAGGAAGCCCAATCAATGTATAGTGAAAGGATTGTTATCTGTCTGCTAAGATTCAGATACAGTTTCAAAAATCTCAGCCCCAGTAATTCCACAACATCTGAAAACAAGTGTTTGTGATCATGTGTAAACATGAAATTGTTCCAAGTAACTGAGGATATTTTAGTTATGTGAAAGACAGTATCAATGGAAGGTTATTTGTTTTATACCAGTGGCTAGGATGGTGGAACTGGGGTTATTTCTACAGTTATTCTTAGATGATTAGTAAACGGTTAAGAAATGTCCCATATCATTTGTATCTAGGAAAGAAAAAAATCAGTATCATACTGTTGTCATCTGTCAGAAATGTTCACTTTATTCTGAATTAAATGTGGCTTTTGAAGTTACCTTGAATTCCTGGTGACCACACGTTTTTATCTGGAAAACCTGGGGAAAGTTGTCTGTCCCATCTACCCTGCTTTTTTTTTTTTTCTCTGTTGGAACTGCTGTTTAGATGATGCTTTTACTATGTAGGAGAGAGTTTTTGTTAAGAATATATTTGAAGATAGGCTTTTCCGTATTGTCTTTCATTCTTTGACTTTGGCAAAGTGTACAGTAGATTTTCGTGATCATTGCATACTTCTTGTAACTGAAATGTATTTTTATATTTTTAAATGCATTCATTTTGCACTTGTGACTTTATTGTTGACTTTAAGAGGTAGAAATAAGAAATGAAAATTTAAAAAAACGAAAATAAATGAGATCCACACACCTGCCTGTGTGAGACTATCACGGCAACAGCGACACCCACAAGCATTGCTGCCTTCATGGAGTGGGCATGGAAAACTCAAGATATCATGGAGGTTCAGTTCTACACGCCACGCTTCCAAGGTGGTTTCTCCCTGAAATCGTGTGTGAGCCCAGAGAGAAACTTCCAGTTTCTGTAGAATTCTGGAGAACTCAGAGAGCCAGCCCCGGAAGCCCCCCTTTCCCGGCTGATCTGGCCCCACCTTCACCTACCACACAAGGCCCTGGTCTGTGGTTTCTGGCTTCAGAGGGAGGATTACCCAGGGCCCTTAGGTGCTCATGCATATTCGTGAAGGGGTGAAGCTGGTGGGTCTTTATAAGGGCCACTGGCGGGATTGGACTCCTGACTGGCCTGTGTGCAGCACAAAGGCCAACAGAGGCACGTGGGAGCCACCAGCCACTCTCTGCCCATGTCTGTCCATGACATTCTGGCCAGGTGCCCTCGCGATAGCTCTCCCAACACCTTCTGACAGCCCCTTCCCTCCGGAAGCCTGAGGACGAGGACAGCAAAGGAGACTCGTTTGTAACCTGAACAAAATAGATGCCCTGCCAGCATGCTTTGAGCAGAACCCTTACCCGAACTGGCCAGAGAGACCTGCCTTTTAGAGTCCAGGATTCAGTTTTCGTGTCAGAATCGAAAGTTCAGGCATCCAGGCCAGGGTGGCAGGGAACCCGTGCATGCAGGCAGCCTGTGCAACATGGCCCACCAAGGTGCCACCCTCCCTCCTTTGTCACATTCACCCCCACCAGGGCGTAGGGAACAGGGGGCTTTCTTGAGTCAGACAGCAAGGCTCGCCCCTCTGCTGCAGCCCAGTGAGGCTTCACATGCAGAAGGAATCTCCCAACCTGCCGTGGCACACGGAGATTTTGGGTTTGCTGCCCTGCCTTCTTCAGAAGTGGCGCTGTCCCAACCTCAGACACCTGGGAGACCTCCGCACCCAAACTGATGGCAGGGGGACCAGGATCCGCACTACTGTGTCTTTCTGGGTGTGTGCTCAATGGGACAGCTTGGGCTGCTCACGTTGAGTCAAACAGATGGCAGGGGTACCAGGACCCACAGCAAGGCAGCCTTCTGGGTGCCTGCTCAGTGGGACAACTTGAGCCACTCAGGCTGAGTCACAGGAGCAAGGTGTGCTTGTACCGCACACGTCCCAAGTGAGTCCATATTGGGGCTGGGGCCAGGGTCTCCAGGTCGCCAGGGCACTTGGGGACACGAAGCCGAGGCACATCTACCTCCACAGCTGACGCCCGTGGAGGCCTCTGCATGTCAGAAGCAGATGTAAGCCATCCAGGCACCCTCCCAACCACTACAGGAGCTGAAGCATTCATCTGCACTCACATCCACCCTGTTATATGAGCTCCTGTCGACCCCAGAATTTCAGCAAAAGGCACATCCTTTCCTAGCAACAGAGCCATTGGGGGAGTTGAAGGACGTGGAAGATCCCACTTTTCTGTAACCACTCGTCAGCCAGGAAGAACACTGGGCTCAGCTGGAGGAGCTTTAGGATGCGTGGTTGGGACAGGATGGGGGCAGGGGGCTGGCCCTTCTTTTGCAGTGAATCTCTGGCTCGGTATGGAGACCTGTGTCTTCCCTTCCAGCTGACTTGTCTAGGATCCCTGAGTCCAGGTCCAGCGAGAGACTCCACAGAAAGGAGGGCTGTCATTCTTTCCTGAGCATCTCAGGGATTTCAGAGCCAGCACAGGTACTCAGAGATGGGCCGTCTACTGTGCATGCGTGGGTCCGCAGGCAGCCAGCTAGGGTTTGGGACCAGCCCAGGCAGGGCTCTCCTCCCTTCCCCAGCCCCCCCACACCGTATACTCCCCCCGCCCTCGCGTTCTTCAGTTGTGTAGGCGGAGATCTCCACCCTGGGAAACACCGGCGGGGGCAGCGGCCAGGCCTGCTCTCCTTTCTGCGGCTCAACTCCACAGCCTCCCTGCTCCACCATCACTCACCCACCCGTGCCCTGCCATCTTCCCCGGCATCATGTGGAGTGCCTGGCAACTAAATGTAGACCTCGAGATCTCTCACAACCTGTGGTTCTGCCCTTTCTAGGCGGGAGGGAAGCCAGCCAGAGATGGGGAAAGGAATGGAGACAAAGTGAGTGGGAGTGACAGAGGGAGGAAAGGGCGGATGAACGGAGGGACCTTGGAAGGGATGGAGGGAGGGAAGGAAAGTAAAAGAGAAAAAGGGAGGGAGGGAAGGAGGGAGAAAGGGAGGTATGGATGGACGGAGAGAGGGAAGAAGAGAAGAACAGAGGGAGGGAGGGAGAGAGGGAGAGAAGGAAGAATAGAGGGAAGGATGGACAGAGGGAGAAAAGAAGCAAGAAACAGAGAAAGGAAGGCAAAGAGAAAAGCCGTCTTCTGCCTCCAGGACCAGCAGCACCTCGAACTCCGGGAAAATGTTGGGTGCCCAGTGCAGGCTGAGTGCTCGGCCAAAGGCCGCGTAGGCCGACAGTGCCCTCACCGGCCCTCAGGATTACCAGCCTGGGTTACATCAACTGGGAGCGATTCAGACGAATTCCGCCTCCCAAGGAATGAGCGAATTCCTGAAAGAGCAGAGCTGAGACTCGAATGGTTGTATGTTTTTCATCCACATGGTTCACAGATGACATATCCCCACGCTAAGCCTGCAACAGAGTGCGAGGCAGATACTCCCATCCACACAGGAGTCACACTCAAGCCGAGTGAACCATGATTCCGGATTCCACGTTCCTTTGCCCTCTGCAAAGTGGTCTGTTGCTCACTGGCCTCTGGCCCCCGAAAGCATGACCATGTTGACTGTTTGTTTCCCGAGCTCTGTGGGGACACAGAAACCTCCAGCGAAGCGTGGAAAGGCGGCATCGTGTCTTTGCTCTCCTTTCCAGTTTCCAAACAGGCCATTTTGGAGACTCCCCATGTTGCAGGAAACAGGAATCCTTTGTCAGGCTGTGATGCCACAGTCCCCTGCCCTGGCTCCAGGCCCACCAGGCGGCCTCCCTTTCACTGACACTCCAGGCCTTCCACTGGCTCACGAGGTCCCAAGATTACAACACATGGGTCCGGCTCAGGAGAGGGTGTATTTGGAGGCGTTAGGGCTCAAGGCCCACAGTCCTGGGATCCCCTCTGGTCCTCTGCCTTACCGCGGAAAAATTGTTTTGGATCCCTCGCTGCCCGTCCTGCAAGGCCCGCTCTTGCCCCACACACCCAGAGCCGCCAGGGCTGCCCAGGGTCGAACAGCCTGCTCAGCCGTTTTTCTCACAATGCCCACACCATCATCGCTTGTCCCGAAGAGGACCCGCCTGTGGCCAACGGGACTAGAAGGCCCTGCTTTGCTCCAGGTGGCACTAGAGCCCCAGCAGCCTGATCCCGGGAAAGAGGGGCTGACGGATACCCAGACACACCACAACAACAGTACGAGCAAGCCCACCACGACACACACACAGATACACATAGGTGCACGTGCACAGGCACACAAGCACACACTCGGACACACACACAAGGACATACAGACAAAGACACAGACACAGCTTGAAAGAGAGCTAGGGAGACTGGGATGGAGAGATAGGAATGTGGGGAGAGAGAGAAAGGTGGAGGAGGAGAGAGACAGAAGGTGACAGAAGAGTGAGAGGTGGAGGGGGAAATAGAGAAAGGGAGATGGTGAGGGAGTTGTAGAGCAAGAGAGACAGAGCCTTGGAGAGGGAGGCTCTGCTCAGGTAGACAGGGCACCTTTGAGCAGGCCGGGGTGAGGTGGAGGGTGCTTGGGCCAGGCTAGAACAGGGGGTCAGGACTGCCCAAGCGGGAAAACCAATGGAGCCCTGAGACGTGATTTTTTTTTTTCTTGGATTGGTTGGTTGCTTTGGGGATGCATTTCGTAGGGTCCTTCTGTCTCCTTGGTGTGGTGGTCCCTGAGATTTGTAGAGTGCACCCGTCCATCTGGTGGAAGCAGTGGCACTGAGCATGTCCATGTGGTCAGGCCTGGGTCTCTCTCGTGTCCTGAGGACTAGAGTTTACACAAAGTCAGTGGCAATGGGAAATAGGGTGCACACGGACGGATTTCTTCGTGGCTGGTAAAGACAATGTCCTTCCCTCAGGGAAAGCAGCCCACGTGTTCTGGAGCGGAGGTCTTGGCTAGCGACTCTGGGACCCGCTGCCCCAGCTTGGATGGTTGCAGTGGCGCTTGATCAATGAATTGAATTGCCTGGGGTCCGGGGAGTGGGAAGACAACGCAGAGGGCAGTAAACCCTAGCCTGTGCCTTCAGGGTCTACTACCTGCCACAGCGCCCCGGCTGGAGCCGGGCTCCTGGTGGGGCTGTAGCCAGGCGGAAGAGGTGGGATGTTGCCCCCTGGCGGTATTGCAGCTGCGGATCCCCACGAGGAGGTTTCATCTCGACATAAATATTTTTCTTTCTTCAGCTGATATGTATCCTTAATTTTAGATTAGTGGTAACTGCACAAATTTACAGGCACAAAATATGATTGCCCACACCTTATAATCGCATTACCACCTCGCATTACCATCACCTTTCCCCCTCCTCACCACCCTCAACCCGTAGACTAGGTCTCGCCATGTTGCCCAGGCTGGCCTCAAACTCCTGGGCTTAAGTGATATGCCTGCCTTGGCTTCTCAAAGTGCTGGGATCAGAGGTGTGAGTCCCCATGGCCAGACAACCACCACCAAGTTTTGATTCAGCAGCACTGGGTCGTGGAGCTAAGGACCCAGAAATTTAGAAAAGTTTTTAAATATCATAATTTCTCTGTGAGGAAATAGTATTTGGTATTACATTTTTAGACTCTTTTATAATGTTCTGTTTTTTTCCACTGAGCACAGGACTAAGTAGTAATTGGAAAATCACAGCATAAGTCATATTACTTTTTCTAATACAGAGTCCTTCGCTGTTCTCTAAGCTAAACTTGATCACCTACATTGAGAAAAAGAAAAAGCCCCAGAGTGTGAGGAGACAGGAGATAGTAGCCAAACATCCAAAGAGGTGGGAGTGAATAAGGCAGATGACACGGATGAGATATCCAAAGGTCAAGGAGAAAGCCAGATCTTAAAGTGTGGTTTGCGAAGTTATGCTCCAATGGAAATCTTTTCTGAGAAGCCCTGAATTCTTTCTCTTGCTTTCATTAGAGACAAACATCTTCTGCCCCATGCTCTTCAACTTTCTAGGACTGGACTTCCACTTCAATGATCATTCATCTAAGTTACAAAGAAAATCAAACCCTTTGCATGGCTTGCAAGTGACTGGAGGACCTGACTGCTTGCTCTTTTATTGCTTTTGAGGACATGGGACCATCTGTGATTTTTAAGGAACTCTATGTTAAACATTTTCTAATTTCCATTTTGAATCTTGTCTAAAATGTGTAAGAGTAGTGGAGATATTGGGATTTGGTTTAGAAATTGCAGAGACACCACATCCAGGTGTCATATGTTTTCTGCTTTATAATTTCATATCCTGTGAAGGTTTCAAATGTGATTCTACGGAAATTCATACTCAATAATTTTATCAGAACACTAAGCATCTGCCCCATATAATAAAACCTAATGTTATTTTACTTCAAAATTTTAAGTTTTTGGTATATATTGAGGCTAAAACTGTAAACACTCTGTGCCATAATTCCTAAACTGTAATATGGTTTAATGTATCTACTTTCTACATTTAAAACATGTACTTTGCCATTGAGTAACTTAGAATATTGCTGAGCATGTATTAAATACCCATTTGTTTCCTGATTTTTAAATAGTTATCATTTTATAATTTTCTCTTGTTTAGTTTGAAGCTTACTAGGATTTTGTCATTGATATGTATGTGTACATATATATATATATATATAAACACACACAAGTATATACATAACAACTTATGTAATTGATATATACGTATATGTTTTATATATGTGTATGTACACACTTATGTGAATATATGCATGTGTACATAACACTAATTTTTGACCAATAAAAATTGCATAATTATGTTTTGACTACATTATAATAATTTGATAGGTATATATATTGTAAAATGTTTAATACAATTAAGTTGATGAAAAGTTATGTCACCTCACATGGTTATGATTTTGCAGTGAGAGCATTTGAGGTCTCCTACTGTTGTAGCAAATTCTAAGCATAAAAAACACTGTTATTAACTACATTTTAAAGCTATACATTAGACCACCAAAACTTATTTATCTTATAACTGAAAGTTTGTACTGTTTGAACACCTTATCATTTTTTCTACCTCCAGGCCTGGTCTTTACCATTATACTCTCAGCTTCTGTGAGTTCAGGCTTTTTAAATTCTCAATTTAAGTGAGAACATACACTGTTTGTTTTTCTGTGCCCAACTTATTTTGTGTAGCATAATGTACTCAGGTCCATTCATGTTGTTGAAATAGCAGAATTTCATTCTTTTTTATGGGTGAATAATATGTGGTTGTCTATTTATACCACATTTTCCTTATCCATTCATCATCTACAGATAAGTCATTTAAAAAAAAAAAAACTACCCTTGACAGTTGTGAATAACGCTTCATTGAATACAGGGGTGCAGATTATTTTTGAGATGCTGATTTTATTTTGTTTATAGACAGAAGTGGAATTTCGAGATTGTATGATAGTTCAATTTTTTAAAATAACCTGCATACTAATTTTCATAATGACTCTTCCAATTTACAACTCATTAAGACTGTACAGAAATATTTTGTCACATCCTTGTTAACACTTGTCATATTTCTTTTTTTGATATTAGCCATTCCAACTGCTGTAAAGTGATATCTTTTGATTTGCAATTTTCTCATGAATGGTAATGTTTAGCATATTTCTACACACCTGTTGGACATTTGAATATGTTTGTAAAAAATATTTAGTCTTGCTCGGTGGAGCCAAGATGGCTAAATAGGAACAGCTCCAGTCTACAGATCCCAGCTTGAGTGACGCAGAAGATGGGTGATTTCTGCATTTCCAACTAAGGTACCAGGCTCATCTCACTGGGGAGTGCTGGTCAATGGGTACTGGACAGTGGGTACAGTGCGCCACACATAAACCAAAGCAGGGTGAGGCATCGTGTCACCTGGGAACTGCAAGGGGTCAGGGAATTCCCTTTCCTAGTCAAAGAAAGGGGAGACAGATGGCACCTGGAAAATTGGGTCATTCCCACCCTAATACTGCACTTTTCCAATGGGCTTCACAAATATCACACCAGGAGATTATATCCTGCACCTGGCTCAGAGGTTCCTATGCCCACAGAACCTCGCTCATTGCTAGCACAGCAGTCTGAGATCAAACTGCAAGGTGGCAGTGAGGCTGTGGGAGGTGTGCCTGCCATTGCTCAAGCTTGAGTAGGTAAACAATGTGGCTGGGAATCTCGAACTGGGTGGAGCCCACCACAGCTCAAGGAGGTCTGCCTGCCTCTGTAGGCTCCCCCTCTGGAGGCAGGGCACAGACAAACAAAAGACAGCAATAACCTCTGCAGATATTAATGTCCCTGTCCCACAGCTTTGAAGAGAGTAGTCATTCTCCTAGCATGCAGCTTAAGATCTGAGAATGGGAAGATTGCCTCTTCAAGTGGGTCTGAGACCCCTGAGTAGCCTAATTGGGAGGCACCCCCCAGTAGGGTTGGACTGACACCTCACACGGCCAGGTACTCCTCTGAGACAAAACTTCCAGGGGAAAGATCAGGCAGCAGCATTTTTGGTTCAACAATATCCGTTTTTCTGCAACTACCACTGCCAATACCCAGGCAAACAGGGTCTGGGGTGGACCTCCAGTAAACTCCAACAGACCTGCAACTGAGGGTCCTGACTGTTAGAAGGAAAACTAACAAACAGAAAGGACATCCACACCAAAAGCCCATCTGTACATCACCATCATCAAAGACCAAAGGTAGATAAAACCACAAAGATGAGGAAAAAAAGAGCAGAAAAACTGGAAACTCTAAAAATCATAGCACCTCTCCTCCTTCAAAGGAACGCAGCTTTTCACCAGCAATGGAACGTAGCTGGATAGAGAATGACTTTGACGAGTTGACAGAGGAAGACTTCAGAAGATCAAACTACTCCAAGCTAAAGGAGGAAGTTCAAACCAATGGCAAAGAAGATAAAAACTTTGAAAAAAAATTAGACAAATGGATAACTAGAATAACCAATGCAGAGAAGTCCTTAAAGGACCTGATGGAGCTGAAAACCATGACACCAGAACTACGTGATGAATAAACAAGCCTCCGTAACCAACGCCATCAACTGGAAGAAATGGTATCAGCGATAGAAGATGAAATGAATGGAATGAAGCATGAAGAGAAGTGTAGAGAAAAAAGAATAAAAAGAAACGAACAAAGCCTCCAAGAAATATGGGACAATGTGTAAAGACCAAATCTACGTCTAATTGGTGGTCCTGAAGGTGACGGGGAGAATTGAAACAAGTTGCAAAACAATCAGCAGGATATTATACAGGAGAAATTCCCAAATCAAGCAAGGCAGGCCAACATTCAAATTCAGGAAATACAGAGAACACCACAAAGATACTCCTCGAGAAGTGAACTTTAAGACACAACATTATCAGATTCACCAAAGTTGAAATGAAGGAAAAAATGTTAAGGGCAGCCAGAAAGGTCGGATTACCCACAAACGGAAGCATATCAGACTAACAGCAGATCTGGTAGCAGAAACTCTATAGGAAAGAAGAGAGTGGAGGCCAATGGTCAACATTCTTAAAGAAAAGAATTTGGACCCAGAATGTCATATCCAGCCAAACTAAGCTTCAGAAGTGAAGGAGAAATGAAATCCTTTACAGACAGGCAAATGCTGAGAGATTTTGTCAGCACCAGAAATGCCGTAAAAGAGCTCCTGAAGGAAGCACTAAACATGGAAAGGAACAACCGGTAACAGTCACTGAAAAAACATGCCAAATTGTAAAGACCATCCAGGCTAGGAAGAAACTGCATCAACTAACGAGCAAAATAACCAGCTAACATCATAATGATAGGCTCAAGTTCACACTTAACAATACTAAACTTAAATGTAAATGGGCTAAATTCTTGAATTAAAAGGAACAGACTGCCAAATTGGAAAAGAGTGAAGACCAATCAGTGTGCTGTATTCAGGAAACCAATCTCACGTGCAGAGACACACATAGGCTCAAAATAAAGGGATAGAGGAAGATCTACCAAACAAATGGAAAACAAAAAAGGCAGGGGTTGCAATCCTAGTCTCTGATAAAACAGACTTTAAAACAACAAAGATCAAAAGAGACAAAGAAGGCCATTACATAATGGTAAAGGGATCAATTCAAAAAGAAGAGCTAACTATCCTAAATATATATGCACCCAATACAGGAGTACCCAGATTCATAAAGCAAGTCCTTAGTGACCTACAAAGAGACTTACACTCCCACACAATAATAATGGGAGATTTTAACACCCCATTGTCAACATTAGACAGATCAACGAGACAGAAAGTTAACAAGGATACCTAGGAATTGAACTCAGCTCTGCACCAAGCGGACCTAATAGGCAATTACAGAACTCTCCACCCCAAATTAACAGAATATACATTATTTTCAGCACCACACCACACCTATTCCAAAATTGACCACATAGTTGGAAGTAAAGCACTCCTCAGCAAATGTAAAAGAACGGAAATCATAACAAACTGTCTCTCAGACCACAGTGCAATCAAACTAGAACTCAGGATTAAGAAACTCACTCAAAACCGCTCAACTACATGGAAACTGAATAACCTGCTCCTGAATGACTACTGGGTATTTAACGATATGAAGGCAGAAATAAAGATGTTCTTTGAAACCAACAAGAACCGAGACACAACATACCAGAATCTCTGGGACACCTTCAAAGCAGTGTGTAGAGGGAAATTTATAGCACTAAATTCCCACAAGAGAAAGCAAGAAAGATCTAAAATTGACACCCTAACATCACAATTGAAAGAACTAGAGAAGCAAGAGTAAACACATTCAAAAGCTGGTGGAAGGCAAGAAGTAACTAAAATCAGAGCAGAACTGAAGGAAATAGAGACACAAAAAACCCTTCAAAAAATTAATGAATCCAGGAGCTGGTTTTTTGAAAAGATCAACAAAATTGATATACCACTAGCAAGACTAATAAAGAAGAAAAGAGAGAAAAATCAAATAGACGCAAAAAAAAAAAAAATGACAAAGGGGATATCACCATGGATCCCACAGAAATACAAACTAGCATCAGAGAATACTATAAACACCTCCACATAAATAAACTAGAAAATCTAGAGGAAATGGATAAATTCCTGGACACATACACCCTCCCAAGACTAAACCAGGAAGAAGTGGAATCTCTGAATACACCAATAAAAGGCTCTGAAATTGAGGCAATAATTAATAGCTTACCAACCAAAAAAAGTCCAGGACCAGATGGATTCACAGCCGAATTCTACCAGACGTACAAGGAGGAGCTCGTACCATTCCTTCTGAAATGATTCCAATCAATAAAAAAGAGGGAATCCTCCCTAACTCATTTTATGAGGCCAGCATCATCCTGTTACTAAAGCCGGGCAGAGACACAACGAAAAAAGAGAATTTTAGACCAATACCCTTGATGAACATTGATGAAAAAATCCTCAATAAAATACTGGCAAACCAAATCCAGCAACATGTCAAAAACCTTATCTACCATGATCAAGTTGGCTTCATCTTTGGGGATACAAGGCTGGTTCAACATACGAAAATCAATAAACAAAATCTAGCATATAAACAGAACGAAAGACAAAAACCACTTGATTATCTCAATAGATGCAGAAAAGACCTTTGAAAAAAATTCAACATTTCATGCTAAGAACTCTCAATAAATTAGGTATTGTTGGGACTTTTCTCAAAATAACAAGAGCTAACTATGACAAACCCACAGCCAATATCATACTGAATGGACAAAAACTGGAAGCATTCCCTTTGAAAACTGGCACAAGACAGGGATGCCCTCTCTCACCACTCCTATTCAACATAGAGTTGGAAGTTCTGGCCAGGGCAATCAGGCAGAAGAAGGGAATAAAAGGCATTCAATTAGGAAAAGAGGAAGTCACACAGTCCCTGTTTTCAGATGACATGATTGTATATCCAGAAAACCCCATCATCTCAGCCCAAAACATCCTTAAGCTGATAAGCAACTTCAGCAAAGTCTCAGGATACAAAATCGATGTGCAAAAATCACAAGCATTCTTATACACCAATAACAGACAAACAGAGAACCAAATCATGAGTGAACTCCCATTCACAATTGATTCAAAGAGAATAAAATACCTAGGAATCCAACTTACAAGGGATAGGAAGGACCTCTTCAAGGGGAACTACAAACCACTGCTCAATGAAATAAAATAGGATACAAAGAATGGAAGAACATTCCATGCTCATGGGTAGGAAGAACAAATATTGTGAAAATTGCCATACTGCCCAAGGTAATTTATAGATTCAATGCCATCCCCATCAAGCTAATAGTGACTTTCTTCACAGTATTAGAAAAAACTACTTTAAAGGCCATATGGAACCAAAAAAGAGCCCGCATCACCAAGTCAATCCTAAGCCAAAAGAACAAAGCTGGAGGCATCACACTGCCTGACTTCAAACCATACTACAAGTCTACAGTCACCAAAACAGCATGGTACTGGTACCAAAACAGAGATATAGACCAATGGAACAGAATAGAGCCCTCATAATGCCGCATATCTACAACTATCTGATCTTTGACAAACCTGAGAAAAACAAGCAATGGGGAAAGTATTCCCTATTTAACAAATGGTGCTGGGAAAACTAGCTAGACATATGTAGAAAGCTGAAAATTGATCCCTTCTTTACACCTTATACAAAAATTAATTCAAGATGGATTAAAGACTTACATGTTAGACTTAAAACCATAATAACACTAGGGGAAAACTTAGGCAATACCATTCAGGACATAGGCATGGGCAAGGACCTCATGTCTAAAACACCAAAATGAATGACACCAGAGGCCAAAATTGGCAAACAGGATCTAATTAAACCAAAGAGCTTCTGTAGAGCAAAAGAAACCACCATCAGAGTGAACAGGCAACCTACAGAATGGGAGAAAATTTTTGCAATCTACTCATCTGACAAAGGGCTAATATCCAGAATCTACAACGAACGCAAACAAATTTACAAGAAAAAAACAAACAACCCATCAAAAAGTGGGTGAAGGATATGAACAGACACTTCTCAAAAGAAGATGTGTATGCATCCAAAAAACAGATGAAAAAAAGGTCATCATCACTGGCCATCAGAGAAATGCAAATCAAAACCACAATGAGATACCATCTCACGCCAGTTAGAATGGCGATCATTAAAAAGTTAGGAAACAACAGGTGCTGGAGAGGATGTGGAGAAATAGGAACACTTTCACACTGCTGGTGAGACCGTAAACTAGTTCCACCATTGTGGAAGGCAGTGTGGCGTTTCCTCAGGGATCTAGAACTAGAAATACCTTTTGACCCAGCAATCCAATTACTGGGTATATACTCAAAGGATTGTAAATCATGCTGCTATAAAGACACATGCACACGTATGTTTATTGCAGCACTATTCACAATAGCAAAGACTTGGAACCAACAGAATGTCCAACAATGATACAGTGGGTTAAGAAAATGTGGCACATATACACCATGGAGTACTAGGCAGACATGAAAAACGATGAGTTCATGTCCTTTGTAGGGACATGGATGAATCTGGAAACCATCATTCTCAGCAAACTATCTCAAGGACAAAAAACCAAACACCGCATGTTCTCACTCATAGGTGGGAATTGAACAATGAGAACACATGGACAGAGGAAGGGGAACATCACACACTGGGGACGGTTGTGGGATGGTGGAAGGGGGGAGGGATGGCATTAGGAGATATTCCTAATGCTAAATGACGAGTTAATGGGTGCAGCACAACAACATGGCACATGTATACATATGTAACAAACTTGCACGTTGTGCACATGTACCCTAAAAGTTAAAGTATAATAATATTAAAAAATAATGTTTAGTCTTTTGCCTATTTTTTAGTTGGGTATTATAATTATTATTGTTTAGTTTCTGATTTGTATGAGTTTCTGCTGTATTTTGAATACTATCCTCTTATCATATATGGTTTGCAAATATTTTATCCCACCTTAATTGTTTTCTTATTTTTTGCTGTGCACAATTGTTTAATACACTGCAGCTTTATGTCTGGTTTTATTGCTATAATTTTGATATCATATTTAAAAAAATTGCCAAGGCCGGTATCATGGAGGCTTTTCATATGCTTTTTAAAAGATTTTCTTTTAAGGATTTATGTATTAAATTCAAGTCAATTTTTGTGTCTGGCGTAAGAAATATGATCAAGTTTTATCATTGTGCTTCTGAGTATCCAGTTTTCCCAGCACTAAGTATTGAAAAGGCTACACTTTTTGTATTGCTTATTCATAGGGCCCTAGTCAAAGATTAACTTTAGATGCATAGTTTTACTTCTGGGCTCTGTATTCTGTTCCATTGGTTTTTGTGTGGGTTCCTCTAAACTTACCATTCTATTATGTTTACTGTAGTCTTGAAATGTAGTTTGAAATAATAAAGTATAATGTCCCCAGTTTTCGTTTTATTCCTCATGATTGCTTTGGCCTTTCAATATTTCTTATAGTTTTATATACATTGCAGAATTTATTTTGTATTCCTGTAAAAAGTGGCACAGGAATTTTGATAGGAAGTTGAATTAATCTACAGATTGCTTTGGATAATGTGGCTCTTAGACAATATTCTTCTAATCCATAAACATGCAATATATTTACATTTATTTGTGTTTTTTTAATTTTTTTCATCAATATATTTTATTTTTTATTGTAATGATCTTTCACCACACTGGTTAAATTTACTGCTGAGAAATCTATTTTTTTGTTGCTATTGTAAATGAGAATTTTTTTCTTTTTTATTGGTTTGTTGCTAGCATATAGAAGCAAAACTGATATTTGTATGTTAATTGTATATTCTGCTTCTTTACTGAGTGCATTTATTAGATGCACTATTTATATACAGATGCACTAAATGCACTATTTAAATGTATTATTTATGTTTTTTATATATAATATTATGTCATCTATAAACAGTGACGTTATTTCTTCTTTTCAATTTGGATCTTTTAGCTTTTCTTGCTTAATTTTTTGACGTAGGACTTAATTAGTCTATGTTGGACTTCCAGTTCTATGTTAAAATACAACCGTTAGAATGGTCATAATATAGACTTGCATTGGTGTTTGTGCATTTGAATTAGAAAACACCTTTTTTCATTTTTTTGTTGTTGTTATTTTGTTTTTCAGATGGAGTCTCGCTTTGTCACCCAGGCTGGAGTGCTGTGGCACGATCTTGGCTCACTGCAATCTTCACCTACTGGGTTCAAGCAATTCTCTGCCTCAGCATCCCGAGTAGCTGGGATTACAGGCGCCAACCACCATGCCTGGTTAATTTTTGTATTTTTAGTAGGGACAGTGTTTCGCCATCTTGTCCAGGCTGGTCTTGAACGCCTGACTTTGGCCTCCCAAAATGCTGGGATTACAGGTTTCGGCCACAGTGCCCAGCCACCTCTTTTCATTTTTATAAACTGCTTTTAGTAGGTAAAGATCTTCATCTGTTGGGTCTCAAGGCTGATGAGATCTTTACTGGGTTTGCAGTAAAAAGTCTTGTAGCTGCGTCACAAGGTGGCTGCCGAATCTGAAGTGAGTTTTACTTTTAGTGGGTTTGTTGCCAGGAGCACGTGTGGTTGTGAGTTCTGTCATGTTTTTGGGCAGGCTGGATTGTCTTCAGGGCTTTGTTCTGTGGAGCAGGCACTAGGGCAGGTTCTGCTGGGCCTAATAGCAGATGTGTGGGTGAGTGTGGCTCCCACTGAGTACCTAGAACGGTTTCCTCAGTTTATCTACAAACAGTGATTTTTGAACTGTTTTGTGTGAGTCAGAAGTATGACGTCCCCAGCTTTTTTCTTATTCCTCATGATTGGCTTGGCCATTCAGCCTACATTGTAGGCTTACATTTTCTATTACTATAAAAAGTGGGACAGGGATTTTGATAAGGATTTGAGTTAACTTACAGATTGCTTTGGATAATATGACACCTTATTAACCAAAGGGCCTGCCTTCTCAAAATGACACTTTTCGATCTTGGGTTTTAGCAAGGTTTCATAATGCCCTTTATCCCAAAGCTCACTATATTGCCCAGGCTGTTCTTGAACTCCTGGCCTGGCAGTCCTCCCACCTCAGGCTCCTGAATGGAGATTACTGTCAAGAGCCACTGTGCCTGGATCTCTCATAAAGTTACTTTGGTTGATGGATGGCTGACTAGTTTTTATTGCTGCAGGAGAATACAAAAGTAGGGACCTCCTATTCCACCACCTTGATAATGTCACTGTCTCCATACATTTCTTCCTAATTTTGTTCTCTTGTATGTTTTTGTGTTATTTTAGGTTCAAATATTAAGACCAATAGGCTAGGATTTATACATTGTGTGAAAAGTAAATTAGATAGCCAGTAGGAACCCTATATATATTATAATGTTCTCCTATAAGATTAAGTTTAGTGCAGGCAAAAAGGACTCCTTAAAACTTTCATTCACTTTTTTCAACCTCTATCCAAACTAGAATGTAATTTGTGCCCCAATTTTTATTTTATCAATTACTTTTAACAATATTTCATAAAATTTATATTTTTTCTTTATTTAGAAATGTAAGGCTATTATTTGCTTTTAAAGGCTGTAATACAGCTTTTTTATTTTGTGAAATAATAGCACCAATATTATAAATATTTATAGTGTAAATACTTATTCATTAAAATCTTCCCATTAGAGAATTTCATTAATTATTGTAGTGTATTTCTGTAAAATTGTACTGCCACACACTACAGGGCAATGATTCAAAATGTCTGGTCTTCACAGATGCACAGTCACAGTTGAACATTGTAGTTATTTAGAAAAAATATTTTCTAGTGTTATATCAATGTTCCAAACAAGATTTTATGGGTAAATGTTTCTCCCATTCTAGTTTTGCAATTCCATGTTAATTGTATTTTTATTTTAGGGTAGGTTCATTGACATTGGTTTATAGTATTTTTGGTTTTAACTAAGTATTATTTTGGATGACAATGTGCAGCAACTTTTAATGTATAGTTTATGTCAATGTGCAGTTTAATTACAATATGAATCAGCCATATATTTATCACAATTCAAGTTTAACAAACTTAATGAAAACTAAGCAAACTAGCATTACATGATAAAGCCCCAATCAGCTATCTTATACTTAAGCAAATTCACCAAAAAATAGTTTGTAGCTTTATTGCTGCTTTTGTTCAAACTATGGTTTATATTCCCTATGACCAAGGAAATTTCTGATATTTTCCTACCACGCTAAAGAAACAGACAAAAAGACAGTGATCATACTTTGAAGTAGCAGTTTGTGTAGAGCCCCAGATATTCCATCTATAGACCACTATGCTCATATTTCTTTGTTTTAATAAGGCTGTAGCCCCAAACCTTACATTTTTGTGGAAATTGAAGCTTTTCATTTCCATACTAAAGAGAGGAGAGCCCCATGATCTAAATCCAAGGGTGATGGCTTAGAGTGAGGACCATTTCTTGTTGACATGGAGATGGTTGAGTTGGTCTACAATAAATCTATGGGAGAGGCAGGTTGTCGTAAGTTGGAAGTGTTGGCTGCCTTCATGGTCTCAAAGTTCCCTGTCAAGTTCACCTCAGCACTGCTGTACTCCTGTTCTGATGTCAGGTTGGGAATGCTTGGCCAGTAGAGGTTCTCCACATGGTCCTCAACTGCCAGTGCTTCCCTGATCCTCTGACTGCCAGAAATGCAATTGTAGCAGAGGAGGCTGGTAAGGGGACAGAAGCCAGAGATGGTAACAGGCCCACTGCCTGGTGGGGGAAGACAGCAGTGGGCTCTCAATCCTAGCTCACATGCCAACTGCCATTCTCATCCCAGGACCCAGTGGTGTCCCCCATAATGTGCACTGCCTGGCATGAGGTAAATGGAGAGCCCAGCTAAGGCATAAAGTTGAAAAGGGGCTTTCCAGAGTCCCACGTGTGCTGGACATCTCACCAGCCCTGGAAAGAGTCTTTGTCCTTGTGGCCACAGATAGACAATGATGGGAGCCTGCCCACATTTCAGGGCCTTCTGGAGTCTTCACCTGAGAGTTCAGCTCTGGCAACAGAGGACACTTCTGGTGTCCAGAGATTCTCAGTGCCTGGCGGATGTAAAACCGATTGTTGGCATCTGTTGGTTTCTGGGAGCACTGCTTGGCCATCCTTATCTGTGGGCCCCAGCCAAGGCACTGCAGAAAGCCTGGTCTATGGCTAGCATTCTGGACTGTGAGACAGCATGGCTGCAGCTAGCACTGGATGGAGAGAGTACAGTGTGGTGAAGTGGGGATAGTGGGCATTCTGCCACATGGCCTAGGGTTTCTCGTGACTCTGGACTGCCCAGGTGCGGTGAACAGAAGGGAATCAGGAAGTGGAGACCATTTCTTGGCCACAGCTCAGGGAGGGAGAACCCATGCTGAGCCTGGTGATGGTCCTGAGTTGAGGAGATAACCTCGGAGTCCAGGGAGACCAAAGAAGCTCAGATAAACTCTGCAGGGCAGAGTATTCAGGGCATGAAAAGGACAAAGTCACAAAATGAAAACGCTCCAGAGTCTTCAGTTAGATACAGATCAGCACATGTATGTGTGTAAACTACAAGTCTGGGGGAAAAAATACCTGAAGGAAACAGAAAGAACAATGCTTGAACCTCCCACGGAACCAGGCATATTTGGTTTTCCCACCAGCAACAGCGGACAAATCTTATACTTCCCGGACGATTGGATGGAACACTCAGAAAAGAATTGCCTCAGCAGTGTGAAAGATTAGATCTAGGCCGAGGCTGCTAAGGTCCTAAATAACAAGACCTAAAAGAAAACCCTCAAAGAACCAAAATCTTTCCAGATAATTTAACTGCATCTTAGAACATAGCTCAATAATATTTATAGGAACCCAACAATAACCAACACACAATAAGATATATTTCATGTTGTCTGCCATCCAGCTGAAAATTACCAGGCATGTGAAGAAAAAGGAAATGTCTCAATAATGAGAAGAAAACTTGATCAATAGATGCAGAAATTGCAAATAAGATGGAATTAGTAGGCAACGATATTAAAACAGTTATTGTAATGATAACATTCCACAATAAGAAAGTAAAGGGAAGCTACAACATGGAAGTAGAGACATGGAAGACCCAGCTTGAACTTCTAGAGATGAAAAATACAATGTCTGAGATGAAAAATATACTAAATGGCATTTAAAATAGAGTAGATGTTATACAAAAAAGGATTAGTCAACTGGAAGATGTAGCAGTAGAAACTATCAAAAATGGAACATGGAGAAAATAATGGAAAAAATTGAACAGAAAATCAGCACCAACAGGACTAATATATGTGTAATTGCAGTTCCTGAAGAAGGTGGGGCGGAGTAGGAGAAAAAATATTTGAAAAAACTGTGGCTGAAAAATTTTAAATTTGAGAAAAACTGTAATCCCAGAGATCTAAGAACCAATGGACCCTTAGCACAAGAGACATGAGGATGACACACTGAAGCACATCATAATCAAATTGCCCCAAACCAGTGACAAAAAGAAAATCTGAAAAGTTACCAAAGGGAAAAGGACATTATACAGAGAGGAACAAGGATGAAAATGGGCTGAGCATGGTGGCTCACACCTGTAATCCCAGCACTTTGGGAGGCTGAGGCAGGATGATCACTTTAGCCTAGGAGTTCAAGACCACCCTGGGCAACATGGGAAAACCCCGTCTCTACTAAACACACAAAAATTAGCAGGGCATGGTGACATGCATCTGTAACCGCAGGTACTCAGGAGGCTGAGGCAGCGAGAATCGCTTGACCCTGTGAGGCAGAGGTTGCAGTGAGCTGAGATGGTGCTATTGCACTCCAGCCTGGGCAACAGAGCGAGATTCTGTCTCAAGAAAAAAAAAAAAAAAAAAAAAAAAAAGATGGCAGATTCTGGTTAGAAACAACACAATGCCAGATGTGTTGGCGCATGCCTGTTATCCCAGCACTTTGGGAGGCCAAGGTAGGATGATCACTTGAGCCCAGGAGTTCTAGACCAGCCTGGGCAATATGGCAAAACCTGGCCTCTACATAAAATGAAAAAATTAGCTGGCTGTGGTGGCGCATGCCTTTAGTCCCAGCTACTTGGGAGGCTGGGGTGAGAGGATTGCTTGAAACCAGGAAGTAAAAGTTTCAGTGAGCTGAAATCATGACACTGCGCTGCAGCCTGGGTGACAGAGTGAGACCCTGTCTCAAAAAAAAAAAAAAAAAAAAAAACAGAAACAATGCAAACCAAAGGATTGTAGAGTGACTTCTATAAAATACTTAAGGATAAAACGATTGTCAGTATAGAATTCTACACCCAGCAAAAATATCTTTCAAAGATGATAGTGCAGTAAAGACTTTCAGATATTGAAAAGCTTGAAGAATACATTACCAGCAAGTCCTCACTGCAAGGAATATTAAAGGAAATCCTTCAGGCAGAGGGAAAGTGAAACCAGATAGAAGTCTAGATGTACACCAAAGAATGGAGAGCACCTGAGATGGCAAATGTTTGAGCAAAAATGCAACATTAAAAAGCATTTTTTTCTTTATTATTATTATTATTATTATTATTATACTTTAGGCTCTATGGTACATGTGCGCAACGTGCAGGTAAGTTACATATGTATACATGTGCCATGCTGGTGCGCTGCACCCACCAACTCGTCATCTAGCATTAGGTATATCTCCCAATGCTATCCCTCCCCCCTCCCCCCACCCCACAACAGTCCCCGAAGTGTGATGTTCCCCTTCCAGTGACCATGTGTTCTCATTGTTCAATTCCCACCTATGAGTGAGAATATGCGGTGTTTGGTTTTTTGTTCTTGCGATAGTTTACTGAGAATGATCATTTCCAATTTCATCCATGTCCCTACAAAGGACATGAACTCGTCATTTTTTATGGCTGCATAGTATTCCATGGTGTATAAGTGCCACATTTTCTTAATCCAGACTATCATTGTTGGACATTTGGGTTGGTTCCAAGTCTTTGCTATTGTGAATAATGCTGCAATAAACATACATGTGCATGTGTCTTTATAGGAGCATGATTTATAGTCCTTTGGGTATATACCCAGTAATGGGATGGCTGGGTCAAATGGAATTTCTAGTTCTAGGTCCTTGAGGAATCGCCACACTGACTTCCACAAGGGTTGAACTAGTTTACAGTCCCACCAACAGTGTAAAAGTGTTCCTATTTCTCCACATCCTCTCCAGCACCTGTTGTTTCCTGACTTTTTAATGATTGCCATTCTAACTGCTGTGAGATGGTATCTCATTGTGGTTTTGATTTGCATTTCTCTGATGGCCAGTGATGGTGAGCATTTTTTCCTGTGTTTTTTGGCTGCATAAATGTCTTCTTTTGAGAAGTGTCTGTTCATGTCCTTCGCCCACTTTTTGATGGGGTTGTTTGTTTTTTTCTTGTAAATTTGTTGGGGTTCATTGTAGATTATGGATATTAGCCCTTTGTCAGATGAGTAGGTTGCAAAAATTTTCTCCCATTTTGTAGGTTGCCTGTTCAAAAAAATAAATAAATAAAATAAAAAATAAAAAGCTTTTTTAAAAGATAATTGACTGTCTAAGGCAAAAAACGATAACAAATTAATGTGAGTTTAGAGCACATATAGAAGTAAAATGCATGAAAACAATAGCACAAAACCCAAAAAGAGGGAAATGAATGGGCACTGTTTTAAGGTTCTTATCCGCTATGTGAAGTGGTATAATGTAGATGGCAGCCAATGCTAAGTTAAAAACATATACTGTATTAGTCAGTTCTTGAACAGTTATAAAGAAATGTCTGACACGTCTCAAAATAAGACATTTATGCAGCAAAAAAACACATGGAAAAATGCTCATCATCACTGGCCATCAGAGAAATGCAAATCAAAACCACAATGAGATACCATCTCACACCAGTTAGAATGGAGATCATTAAAAAGTCAGGAAACAACAGGCGCTGGAGAGGATGCGGAGAAATAGGAACACTTTTACACTGTTGGAGGGACTGTAAACTAGCTCAACCATTGTGGAAGTCAGGGTGGCAATTCTTCTAGAAATACCATTTGACCCAGCCATCCCATTACTGGGTGTATACCCAAAGGATTATAAATCATGCTGCTATAAAGACACATGCACACTTATGTTTATTGCCATGCTATTCCCAATAGCAAAGACTTGGAGTCAACACAAATGTCCAACAATGATAGACTGGATTAAGAGAATGTGGCACATATACACCATGGAATACTATGCAGCCATAAAAAATGTTGAGTTCATGTCTTTTGTAGAGACATGGATAAAGCTGGAAACCATCATTCTGAGCAAACTATCGCAAGGATAAAAAAGGAAACTCCACGTTCTCACTCATAGGTAGGAATTGAACAATGAGAACACATGGACACAGGAAGGGGGACATCACACACCGGGGACTGTTGTGGGTTGGGGGAAGGGGGGAGTAATGGCATTAGGAAACATACCTAATGCTAAATGACGAGTTAATGGGTGCAGCACACCAACATGACACATGTATTCATATGTAACAGACTTGCACATTGTGCACGTGTACCCTAAAACTTAAAGTGTAATAATAATTTAAAAAAATAATAAATAAACTAAAAAAAAAAAGAGATGTCTGAGACTGGGGCTGGGCATGGTGGTTTATGCCTGTAATCCCAGCACTTTGGGAGGCTGAGGCAGGTGTATTATGAATTCAAGAGATTGAGACCATCCTGGCCAACATGGTGAAACCCTGTCTCTACTAAAAATACAAAAAATATTAGGTGGGCTTGGTGGCATATGCCTGTAGTTCCAGCTAAGCCACTTGGGAGGCTGAGGTAGCAGAATCACTTGAACCAGGGAGGCAGAGGTTGCAGTGAGCCAAGATCGCACCACTGCACTGCAGCCTGGGCGACAGAGTGAGACTACGTCTCAAAAAAAAAAAAAAAAAGTCTGAGACTGGGGAATTTATGATGAAAAGAGGTTTAATTGGCTCACAGTTCTGCAGGCTGTACAGGAAACGTGATTCTGTCATCTGCTTGGCTTCTGGGGAGGCCTCAGGGAGCTTACAATCATGACAGAAGACAAAGGGGAAGCGGGCACATCTTATGTGACTGGAGCAGGAGGATGAGAGAGAGGAGGAGTTGCCACACACTATTAAACAACCAGATCTTGTGAAAACTCACTTGCTATGTGGTACCAAGCGGGGATGGTGTTAAACCATGAGAAACTGGCTCCATGATGCAATCACATCCCTGCAGTCCCCACGTTTGGCATTGGGGATTAGATTTCCACATGAGATTTGGGTAGGGACGCAGATCCAAACCATATGATATACCATAAACCATAGAGTAATGATTAAAGCTCAAAACCAAACCAAGCAAAAATAGTTATATGTAAAAGGCCAACAAAGAAGATTAAATGAAATAAAAATACTCAACAAATTCAAAAGAAGTCAGAGAAAGAGGAAAAGGACAACAAACTACAGATGGGACAAATAGAAAGCAAACAGGAAGATGACCAATTAAAACAAACTCTCCGGCATTCCACCAGTTGCGTGTGGTTATTTAGCAACTCTCTACCTCTGACAACAATACCTGTCACACAGGGTAGTCATCAGAACTTGCCACATGTGATATGGAAACCCTGCCTTTTGCAGACCTGCAATCATTATACATTAGCTCGTAATGTTGGTAGGAGAGACACAGGTCTCTGTATTGGTCATGCTGAGAGCTCCCTTCTCATTGCTCTGTTTTCCTCCTACTTTGATCCCTTCCTGTACTTCCACGTCCCACACCATCTAGTTGGAGAAGATTCTCAGCCTCCCAGTCTGCAAATGTTCAATGTCCATGAACCAAATAGCCAACAAATGTATTTCTGTACGTTTATCTGCTACCCAGGGATCCAGGAGAAATGCTTTCCTTTCTGCAAGAAGTCCGTGGTTGCTGATGCCAAGAATGTGCTCTCTCTGTCCTCTTCTCTTTTGTGATCTGCATATTCTCAGCTGTTCTGCATTTCTGGGAAGACTTTACACAGGGACAACTATGAGTTTTTGTAAGAAGATGAGAAGTCACCACTTTGGGAACCATCCATTAGACGTTCCAATATTGCTGCAGACAGGGACTCTAGCATGTTCTCTTCTTCTCTGACACCCACCCCTTCCCCCATTGGCCACAGCAACTTGGGTTTGCTCTTCAGTTATGTCAGTACCTACCCCTGGGGAACTGTGAATTGTTTTACACCCTATCTAATAACACAGTGTGTCCTTATACAAAGTAAGTATTCAATATACATCTATTGAAGGGATTTCATCACAGTTAAATCTGTGGAGAGTTCAGCAGATAAGTGAGTTGCTCAAGATGGTCAGAGGCTCTCTTATTCCATTTGGGCTACCGTAACAAAATACCTTAGCCTAGGGGGCTTATAAGCAGCAGAAATATATGTCTCATAGGTCTGGATGCTGGCAAGTGGAAGGTCAAGGTAGTGGCAGATTGGGTGTCTGTTGAGGGCCTGTTCCTTATGGAGGGCACCTCCTAGCTGTGTCCTCACATGGTGGAAGGAGAGAACAAGCTCCCTTGGTTCCCTTTTACAAGGCCACTTATCCCATTCATGGGGTCTTTGCTTTCATGATTAAATCACTTCCTAAAGTCTTTGCCTCCTAATTCAAACCTAACCTATCAGGGGTTAGGTTTCAACACTCGGATTTTAGGGGCACAAAAACATTGACTATAGCAAAGACATAGATGTACTTGGGTCTGGGACCTTCTGGGTCCAGCTCCATTATGACACCCACACTGCCCATGGTCTCCCACATGATGTAATTCTGTCCTGTGACATTGTGCCCATGAGGCAGGGATGCAGTAGAGGCCTCTGCAGACATGGCTTGTTCTTGGGACTTCGGCCTGGCTTTGTGCTGCCAGCCTGGAAGAATCCACCAGCTGCCCACTCTCATGCCTGATTCAGGTTCGTGGGTCCCTCCAGGCACATGTCAGATAGCACACTCAATTTTTTAGTTGCCCCACCTCCATGGGTACCCTTCTGAACTCAGGGACCATGGAGGGAGCTGGGAGTCTCTGTTTTTAGTTGATGCTTTTGTCTCCTATTTGGGAACAATGCCCAGGCAAGGGTATCTCTTTCCTACTGTTTTCTAAGAACATCAGGGGCTTCCTCCAAAATCTTCACCTACTCCCTCCACTAATCCCTTCTCCCTCAGGGACACAGGGCACAAGCCCAATTCCTGTGTGAAGATCCTGCCACAGGGTGGCTCTTTGGTTTTCTGCAGGCATCCAGACAAGAAGCTAAACGTGAATGCACTCCGGAATCCAGGAGCACTGGCGATTTTCTCACCTTAGCTCAGAGAGCATCCCCACAGATACCCCTCGCCCCACCACAGGCCCCCTGAATCCATACCATAAAATGTATGTCAGTTTGTTCAAATAAGGACCCAGCTGAGTATTTAATCCCTATTTAAAGATGATGTTTATTTTATTTTAGAGTTGAAATTAATCAGCCTCAGGATACAGAATTAGATAAGGCTGGGATTTAGCTCCCCTGGAATAATTCATTTCACATCAAGCCTTCTTAACTCTTTGGCTGCAGAGAGAAAGTGTCTGTGTCTTTCTCTGCAGAGTTTCCCAGGGCTGGCCAGGTGAACAGACATGCTCCCTCCTCCCCATCCTGCCAGCCAGGGCATGGTGTGTGCTTATGATGCATGGAGTTAGGATACTAGCCTTTTCATCACAACAGTCTTAAATCCTCACACAGGGAAATAGAGATAATATACAAGTAGGAAAAAAAGAAAAATAAGCAGTCTTGAATTCTGCTACCTAAAGATAACCATTGTTACCATGTAGGCAAGCTTCCTTTCATGCTGTGTCAATTGTTTAAAAAATATGGCTCAATATTATAAACACACAGGACTATGTAGAGGATAATGACATCAAACTTTCATGTACCTCCCAGTTAAAATTCAAACGTGGCAGCTTTTGGATGCGTTTGCTCCAGAGTTTAAGGGAAGAAAACTACGGATTCAGCCTTGTTTATGCTGACTCTCGAGTTATATGTCCCTTTTCTAAGCCAGTTACCGCCTCCTTCCCCACTATCCTGAAGTCAATGTGTGTCTTTACATCCATGTTTAATACCTAGTGTGCCTGTCCGTGAAGAATAGATAGTGCTCTTTGGTCTGTTTTTGCAATTTTATACAAATATCAGTCCGTACATACTCTCCTGAAAGTTGCTTTTCCCTTCAACTATGTCTTCCAGATGAATCTAGAATTCTGCATTTCTGGTGAGGAGAGGACGAGAGACCCCCCTTGCAACCCCCACCCCAAGGTGATGCTGATGTTCTGGTCCAAGGCCTGCACACAACCTGGTGAGGCTTGGAGTCTTGGGACAGGTCTGTTGTCAGCCCTTTCTTCCTAGGAAGCACAGCCAGATGACCTTGGGGCTGGAGACCTCACTATGACCCTCGCCAGCAGTGCGCACATCCGTCTTCACTCATCTTCGTCAATATTTGTTATCGCACTTTCTGATATTGTTTGTGGATTTTGCTGTGCAGCTGAATGCCTGCCTTGATTTTCCCAGCCTTTCGGGTCTCCTCCTCTGTGAATTGCTCCTGTCCCATATGTCTGTTGGGTCTTTGGCTTCTCCTTGCTGACTTGTAAGTGCTTTTTTTTTTTTTTTTTTAGATGCTGTTTTGCACTTGATGCCTAGGTGGGAGTGCAATGGCATGATTGCAACTCACCACGACTTCTGCCTCCTGGGTTCAAGTTATTCTCCTGCCTCAGCCTACTGAGTAGCTGGGATTACAGGTAAGTGCCACCACGCCTGGCTAATTTTGTATTTTTAGTAGAGACAGGGTTTCTCCACGTTGGTCAGACTGGTCTCGAACTCCCGACCTCAGGTGATCCACCTGCCTCAGCTTCCCAAAGTGCTGGGATTACAGGCATGACTCACCACGTCTGGCCAATTTTGATTTTAATGATCTGGATATCAACGCTTTTTTGGCCAAATACCTTACAAATATGTTTTCCCTTTTGGTGCACTATATTAGTCCATTTTCACACTGCCAATAAAGAGATACCCCAGACTGGGAAGAAAAAGAGGTTTAATTGGACTTACAGTTCCACATGACTGAAGAGGCCTCAGAATCATGGTGGGAGGTGAAAGGCACTTCTTACATGGCGTTGGCCAGAGAAAAATGAGGACGATGCAAAAGTGGAACCCCCTGATAAAACTGTCAGTTCTCATGAGACTTATTCACTACCAGGAGAACAGTATGGGGGAGCCGCCCCCATGATTCCAATTATCTCCCACCAGGTCCCTCACACGACACAGGAGAATGATGGGAGGACAATTCAAGATGAGATTTGGGTGGGGACACACAGCCAAACCATATCATGCACTGTCTTTGTCTTTTAACTTTATTCATTGCCTCTTTTGTCACATCAAAGCTTCTACATTTAATACGATTGAATTTATCAGTAATTTCTTTTATGGTGTCTGTGTTTTGTGTCATATTAAAAAAAGCTTTTCTCTGCTTAGTGTCATAAGATCTGTCCTCTGTTTTCTTCTAAAAATTGGAAATCTGCTTTTCACGTTTTATTTCCTTTGTTCTTTGATTCATAGGGATATGAGGTAGAAATCTCTATTAGTTAACTCTCGTTTTGTAACAAATAACCCCACAACTCAGAGGCCTACGACCATAGGTCACCATTTCTCACTCATGGGCATGGGTTTCTTGGGAGGTTTCAGCTCGAACTGTGGTGGCTGAGCTGGATCTGCTCCAAGTGTCTCTGATCCTCCTGGGTTTGGGGCCTGCCAGGGTGCCTTCTTCTCATGGCAATGGCAGGAGTGCAAAGAACAAAGGGAAATGTGAATGTCTCTTAGCTCACCACCCAGGCTGAGAATGGGCAGACTACCACTTTACCACATCCACTGGCCAAAGTGAGTCACGTGGCCAAACCAGAAGTCAAGGGCAGGAAGTTTACATATGAATCTCATCTCCACGTGCTATGATTTCCTGGGCTTTCAACTTCTTAAGGCTGAATTGTTTTATTCTCACCTCCCCAGACTGCAGAAAACACATTTTCTCCAGGACTCGTTGAGCCATAGGGCAGAATGATTGTAGTTGATAAGGACTAGATGGAACTCAAGTCTCCAGCCTCTGTGCATTGGGCAGGTGCCATTTGGCCACTGAGGCCACTTCCTTCCCCTTGTCCCCATTTAGGGCCTCTGTTCTGCTCCAATCTCCCTGTCATTCTTCCCAGGCCTTCCAGGCATCAGCCTCTTAATAGTTCCTGGCTTTGTTCCCTCTCTATTATGTGAGGGTTTCCATCCTTATTTGGTGTAGGAGGACTGGACTGAGTCAACTCAGCCTGTCACATCCCCACTCTCAGAACCTGGGTACCCCTGAGTGCTCAGCATAAGTGGGGTCTCTTGGTGACTCCCTCCATGGCATGTGCTGAAGGCATAGGAGCTGGACTGATATTCGGGACACCTAAATCTTTGTTCCACTTCAGCCATGACAACTTCATTGGTCTAGGCAAATCATGGCAGCTCTCTATGCCCCATTTATTTATTCCTCACACAATGGAATGACATAACCCTCAGTGCTTACCTAAAGGAGGATAAATGATTCCCCTGCCTTCTCCCCAATTCTGCATTTGCCAGAGCATCAGATTTTTGTGTCTGGACAAGAATATAGGGAAGGAAGAGCAGGTAAGCTTTGAGCACAAAGAGGGCGTTTAGGGATTTCACTTAAGGAAAGAAAGCCAGGGGGCAGAGAGGGGTGGTGGAGCATGAGCTTGGGCCAATGGTGAAGAACCAATGAAGTGCAATTGCATGGGTTAAGTTGTGTAGCAGCCTGGGTTCCATCAAGAGATAGAAACCACATAGTGTGTCTAAAGGGGAAGTGTAGTATAAAGGATTGCAACTATGATAAAAGAGTCACCGTAAGACATAAAGCAACTCTGCCTTGTGCCCTAGTGCAGAGGGAGGCACCCAAGGAAGTACAGATTTCAAAGGTGTTCGGACGTCATAAAATATGGTTCAGCCACCACATATGAGACGTTTGTGGATTTGGGCAGGCTGGAGCTCGTCAGCAGCTTTTGCACAAGCACTAGGCCACCCACTGGAGTGCAGGTGTGGGAGCCTGCTGTCAGCCACTGGTGCAGGTGAGGGAGCCAGCCGTGAGCTGCTGGAATGCAGGGGAGGGAGCTGGCCATGAACCGCTGTTGTGCAGGGGAGGGAGCAGGCCATGAGCCGTTGGGGCAGGTGAGGGAGCTGGCCACGAGCCACTGGAGTGCAGGTGAGGGAGCTGGCCGTGAATCGCTGGTGCAGGGATGCATGGCGGGAGTCTGGCTGCCTTTGTAGGGAAGGAAGCCTCCAGAATGCGTGAGTCCCGCAGTGTCTGGCAGAAGAAATGGCAGTTCTGTGTGCATCCTCTAGAATACAGGTCACTGTGTGCAGATTGCACAAGGGGTACTATAGGGGGTCTGGGAAAATTTCAGGAACTTTCTGATCACATGGTCCCTGCTGCGTTTTGGTTTCCATGTCAAGATATTGCAAGCCAAGGCTACAAGGTGGCTGAGGGACCATGCCTAGGTCTGTGGTTGGGGCTTGAACATGATCAAGGCCCAGCCAGAGAGCTCTTGACCCCTGCAGTCTCTCCATCCTCTACCTAGATGCCTGCAGAATGTTCATTTCCAGAGGGTATATTGAACGGTGTTTCCCAGTTTATCACAGTGCACTTATTGAAACGTGCACTAGGAGCTGGGAGGCAACAGACTGAAAACTGACACTGGAGACGCTGGCTCATAGCAACGAAGAGAAGCTGAAAAGGAGTGAGTAGGAACTAATTGTAATTTTACATCAACGATCTGCATCTTTGTTTCGATGGTTTGGGGCAACTGAAATGACTATTCTTTCTACCTTCCTAGTTCAGACACAGCCTGAGACTTCTATTTTTTTTTTGAGATGAAGTCTCACTCTGTCACTCAGGCTGGGGTGCAGTGGCCTGGTCTCAGCTCATTGAAATCTCTGCCTCCCAGGTCCAAGTGATTCTTCTGCCTCAGCTTCCAGAGTAGCTGGGGCTAACAGGCACCCACCACAATGACCGGCAAACTTTCGTATTATTGGTAGAGATAGGGATTCTCCATGTTGGTCAGACTGGTCTTCAACTCCTGACATCAGGATATCTGCCCGCCTATGCCTCCCAAAAGGCTGAGATTGCAGATGTGAGCCACTGTGCCCGGCCACCTGAGACATTTTGGGCAACAGCTCTGACAGATGAAATGTGTATCCCTTCCGGGCAGGGGATTTAAGAAGTGGTTCATGGCTGATTGTGTTTTCTTTGCTCTGTTTCTGGAACTGTGGGAGCATCTTCTGGGATAAGGTCTATCTGTTTGAGTCTCTGAATGACTACGACCACCAGAGCCCCCTTGTTGACCCATGATGGATGTGAAATTAATTGAGAAGTCAAGGCCGGGTGCGGTGGCTCACACCTGTAATCCCAGCACCTTGAGAGGCTGAGGTGGGCAGATCATAAGGTCAGGTAATCAAGACCATCTTGACTAAGATAGTGAAATCCAGTCTCTACTAAAAATACAAAAAAATTAGCCGGGTGTGGTGGCAGGCGCCTGTAGCCCCAGCTACTCAGGAGGCTGAGGCAGGAGAATCTCTTGAACTCAGGAGGTGGAGTTTGAAGTGAGCTGAGATTGCACCACTGAACTCCAGCACGGGCGACACAGCGAGATTCCATCCACCGCACCCCACACCCTGAAAAAAAAAAAAAGAAAAGAAGTCAACTTTGCTGTTGAAGCCACTGAGGTTTGGGGGCTTTTTTGTCACACTGCGTCACCTGTCCTGATGAATGCATGACTCATTTCATCCTTGCCACAGCCCTTCAGAGAAGGGGCTTCATCCTCATTTCACAAATGAAGAGTCAAGTCTCAGAGAGGTTAGGAGCATGAGCAAGGTCACACAGCGAGGGGTGGAGCTTGGATTTGAATCCAGGTCTGTCTAACCTCAAAGACTGAAGTGGGGATGAAAATAAGTTGCCATTGTTGTTTGCCTGTCACCCAGGTGATGTAACTCTTGTCTAGGCTCTGCCTACGGGGGCTTTGTGACATATCGCTGCACTGATCACCTAGGTGATGGAACTCTTTTCTAGGCTCTTCTATCCTTGGATTGTAACCTTGCAGGATCTTGGACTCATATCCTTTCAGGGATCATAGAAGTGATCACATCAAAGCTGCCATGATAAAGTTGTAGAAAAGTGGGCAATATTGCCAAATGCAAAATATCTGGGCTATATTTTGTTCTGAGATAACCATTTGAGATTCCTGGAAGTTAGGGAATATGGAGGCCAACTCCCATAGGGATGTTGTATAAGACTCCAATTCCTAAGTCAATGATCTCAAACCTGTGGATACAGCACTCTCCCTGTAATGGGACATCTTAACCCATTTTGTGCTGCTATAACAGAATACCATACACTAGAGAATCTATAAAGAAAAGAAATTTATTTCTTAGAGTTCTGGAGGCTAGGAAGTCCAAGGATGAGGGCTCTGCATCTGGTGAGGACCTTCTTGCTCTGTTATCTCATGGCTGAAGGCAGCTGAGCAAGACTTGGAGAAAGAAAGAGAGCAAAAGGGGCTGAACTTGCTTTTTATACAAGCCCACTCCCAAGGTAACTAACCTACCTCCAAGATAACTAACCTATTCCTGAGATAGTGACATTAATCCATGCATGGGGACAGAATCTCATAAACCAATCACTCTTATTAGGCCCCACGTCTCAACACTGTCACATAGAGGATTAAGTTTCCAACAATTGAGCTCTGGGGGACAAATGCAGACCGTACATGGGGGATTGATGAGTATATGGGAGGGACCAGTCATGAATATTTTGGCTGAGAGTTGTGTTTGGGAGCTGAAGCCATGCTCCATCATGGCAGGGCACACATAGACCTTTGAATGCTCTGAGGAATGAATATTGAACAGTGTAACTCATGGCAGAAGGTGGAATATTTAAAAAGCAGAACTGCCTGGGTCAACTAAAAGAGTGAACAAAGAGCCTGTAGCCTGTGGCTGGCTCCTCTTCTCTTCCCATCTCCACCTTTCAACTTTCTCTCTTTCTTTCCCTCCCTCCCTCTCTCTCTCCCTTCCTTCCGTCCCTCATTCCTTCCTTTCTTCCTTCCTCTGCTTTCTTCTTTCTCTCCCTCCCTGCTTCCTTGTTTCTTTCCTTCTTTCCATTTCCCTTTTTCTTTCCCTCCTTCCTTCTTTCTCTCTCATTTCCCTCTCTCTTTCTTTCTCTCTCTCTCCATCTTTCTCTCCCTCCATCCTTCCTTCTCTCATTCTTTCCTTCCTTCTCTCTTTCCTTCTTTGCCCCCTTCTTTCCTTCCTTTCTTCCTTCCTCCTTCCTGCCTTCCTTTCTTCTCTCTTTCTTTGACTGATGTGTTCTGAGCCCAAGCACCCTGTGGGGTGGTAAGTGGTACCAAAATTGACTCAAAAATCAAGAAGAAATAGAAAACCTAAGAAGTATTATAACATGAAGAACATAAAACCTCTAGTAAAATAAAATCTTTCACAAAGGAAGGACAAGGCCCAGATGATTGTATGAGCAAATTTTACAGACTTTCAAAGAATGGATCATTCTAATTATGATGTCCCAAACAACTGTAGCTAGGAATATTAATGCTTGATTTTTCAAGAGCTTCATTTCCTAAAATCTGTAGGATCAAAGGTAGATTGGCATGTGTTGGAAATTCTCAAATGTTGTGCAGTTCCTTGGAGTCTTAGCATTAAAAAAGAAAGGCCTTGCTTGCATTAACTTTGAATTTTGTAACAGTTACAAGTTAATAGAGATACTCTATGAATTTATATACATTCTGATTTTATAGGAATGGAGGCATATCACACAATTGCCTCTGCACCCAGAATTATTACTTTGTAACATATCTTGGACATCATTTTTGAGCATCCTTTTAAAATTTATTTTTTCAAATAGCTGCATAGTATTCTATCATATGAATAACCATAATTTCAATAAACAGTAAGGTGATAATCATTAATGTGATTGATAAACATTAAGGTGATTTCTAGACTTTTGTTAATTAAAAAGATGGTATAATACTTTCTCCCATTCATACATAATTCCAGGCATCATGAGTATGTCTGTAGGGTAAGTTTCTGGAAACGAAATTGCTGAATCAGAGGGTGTTTCCATTTATAATTTTGGTATATATTGTTTAATCACAATTGATATAGTTTGTACTAATTTATAATCCCAGTAACAAGATGTGAGTAACACTTCAAATTCTACAAATTCACTGCCAGTGCTTGAAGTCTTGATGCATATTGCCAGCCTTCCTTCAAGTAAAGTTCTATTATCTCTACAAAAATTTTATAAATGGCAGACGTTACATTTCCAGATAGCTTTGTGGTAACCAAAAAAGAATTGATTTATTAGCAATTTGTGTATCACATTGAGACAAAATACATTTGTAATAAATATCATTATTGTTACGTACTTAAAACATCCCATGTATTGCAAAATCATACTTTAGATGGGGCCAAGCTGGCCGATTAGAAGCAGCTGTGGCCCGTGGCTTTCACAGAGAGCAATGAAAACTGTGAGTGAATTCAGCACCTTCAATTGAGGTATTCAGGTTCTTGCATTGGGACTGACTAGGCAGACAGCTCGACTCACAGAGAGTCAGGAAAAGCAAGTGAGTCAATGATCCACCCAGGTGTGGCACGGAGCTAGCTGAGCCCTCACTCCCAGGCAAGGGAGGCTATGAGTAATTGTGTGACTCTGCCCGGGAAACCATGCTTCTGCAATGGATTTTTGTAACCTGCAAACCAGGAAGTCCCTTCATGAGCTCAGCCACCACGGCCTTGGGCCTGAAGCAAAAGCTGTGTGGAGTCTCAGCAGAGTGCTTGCTGGCTTACTGGGGCATGCATGGAAACCCAGGAATTTTGCATACTCTGCCCCGAGAATTCCAGCAAAGCGGGAGATACATCTCTGCATTCCCTTAGGAAGGGGGATGAATCCAGGGAGCCAGGTGACATCATTCTGAGGCCCCACTCCCACAGCACCTCACTATACCCATTGGCTTGGAATTCCAGCTGGCCAGTCGCAGCAGGCTGGAGAAAGCCAGAGGAGGACCGAGTTTGCAGGGAGAGAGGCAGCTGCTCTATCTTTGGTTTGAGTTGACCACTCTAGCCTGCTGGCACCAGGGAACAGGAAGAGTCCCCTATAACATAGTACAGCTGTTGTGACTGATCGTGGCCAGGCTGCTTCTTTAAGTGAGACCAAAATCCATCCCTCCTCACTGGACAGGGCCTCCCCATAGAATTTTAGCAACTCCAGCCAGAGTTCTATGGACAGAACTCTAATTTTTCCCTGGGATGAAGTCCACAGGGAGAGGGGTAGGTGCTGTCTCTCCATTTCAGCCAACTGAACTTTTCCAGCCTGCTGGCTCTGGAGAGTCCTGGGGGTCAGAACAACACACTTGCTCTGCCAAAGGTCAGCCAGACTGCTTCTTTAAGCAGTCGCTGATCCTGTTCCTCCTGACTGGGTGAGACCTCCCAACCGGGGTCTCCAGACACCTCCTACAGGAGGGTTCCAGCTGGCATCAAGTCAGTAATCCCTTGGACTGGTGCTCCCAGAGGAAGGAACAGGTTGCCATCTTTGTTGTTTTACAGCCTTCACTGGTGATATCTCCAGGTGCAGGAGAGACTGATGTGACTAGTGTCCACAGTGGACCCCCAAAAACCACAGCAGCCCTAGCCCTAGGGAAGAGAGGTCTGACTGTTAAAAACAAACAGAAAACAACAACAACATCATCAACAAAACGACCCCATGAAAAACTCTGTACAAAGTCAGCAACGTCAAAGATCAAAGGTAGATAAGCCCACAAAGATGAGAAAGCATCAACACAAAAATGCTGAAAACTCAAAAAGGCAGAATGCCTCTTCTCCTCTAAATGACAACAACACCTCCCAAGCAAGGGCACAGAACTGACCCGAGGCTGAGATGGCTGAATTGACAAAACTAGGCTTTAGGAAGTGGGTAATAACAAATTTCTCTGAGCTGAGGGAGCACGTTCTAACTTAATGCATGTAGCTAAAAATCATAAAAGAACACAGTAGCTGATAACCAGAATATTCAGTTTAGAGAGGAACATAACTGACATGATGGAGCTGAAAAACACAACATGAGAACTTCACAACACAACCACAACTATCACTCACAGAATAGGCCAAGTGGAGGAAAGAATCTCAGAGCTTCAAAACTATCTGTCTGATATAAGACAGGAAGAGAAGTATAGAGAAAGAAGAATAAAAAAGAAAGAGCAACAAAACCTTCAAGAAATACGAGATTATGTAAACAGACTGAACTTAAGACTGATAAGGGTAACTTGACCCACCATGATCAAGACGGCTTCATCCCTGGGATACAAAGTCGGTTCAACACAGGCAAATCTATAAATGTAATTCATCACATAAACAGAACTAAACACAAAAACAACACGGTTATCTCAATAGATGCAGGAAAGGCCTTCAGTAAAATTCAACATCCCTTCATGTTAAAAACTCTCAATAAGCTAGGTATTGAAAGATCACTACTCAAAATAATAAGAGCCATATATGACAGACCCACAGCCAATATCATACTGAGTGAGCAAAAGCTGGAAGCGTTCCCCTTGAAAACTGACACAAGAAAAGCATGGCCTCTCTCACCACTCCTATTCAACGTAGTACTGGAATTTCTGGCCAGGGCAATCAGGCAGGAGAAAGAAATAAAGGTATTTAAATAGGAAGAGATGAAGTCAAATTATCTTTGTTTGCAGATAGCATGATCCTATATCTAGAAAACCCGATCATCTCAGCCCAAGAGCTTCTTAAGCTGATAAACCACATCAACAGAATCTCAGGATACAAAATCAGTGCGCAAAAATTGCTAGTATTCCTATAAACAAACAATAGGCAAGTAGAGAGCCAAATCGTGAATGAAATTCATTCACAATTGCTACAAAAAGAATAAAACACATAGGAATACAGCTAACAAGAGAAGTGAAGAACCTCTTCAAGGAGGACTACAAACCACTGCTCAGAGAAGTCAGATAGGACACAAACAAATGGAGAATCATTCCACGATCATAGATAGGGAATAATTCATTCCTGAAAATGTCCATACTGCCCAAAGTAATTTATAAAAGAATTCAATGCTATTCCCATTAAACTACCAATGAAATTCTTCACAGAATTAGAAGAAAGTATTTTTAAATTCTCATGAACCAAAAAAGACCCCAAATAGCCAAGGCAATTCTAAGCAAAAAGAACAAAGCTGGAAGCATTACACTACCCAACTTCAAACTACACTATAATGCTACAGTAACCAAAACAACATGTTACTGGTACAAAAACAACCAATGAAACAGAATAGAGAACTCTGAAATAAGACCATACACATACAACTATCTGATCTTTGACAAATCTGACAAACACAAGCAATGGGGAAATGATTCCTTATTTAATAAATCATGTTGGGAAAACTGGTTAGCCATATGCAGAAACTGAAACTGGACTTCTTCCTTATACCTTACACAAAAAATTACTCAAGATGGAATAAAGACTTGAACATAAGACCTAAAACCATAAAAACCATTGAAGAAAACCTAGGCAATACCATTCAGGACATAGGCATGGACAAAGACTTTGTGACTAAAACACCAAAAGCAATGGCAACAAAAGCCCAAATTGACAAATGGGATCTAATTAAACTAAAGAGCTTTTGCACAGCAAAATAAACTATCATCAGCGTGAACAGACAACCTACAGATTGGGAGAATATTTTTGCAATCTATCTGTCTGACAAAGGGCTAATATCCAGAATCTACAAAGAACTTAAACAAATTTACAAGGAAAAAAAAAAGCCCCATCAAAAAGTGGCCAAAGGAAACAAGCAGACACTTCTCAAAAGAAGACATTTATGCGGCCAACAAACATGAAAAAAAGCTCATCATCACTGGTCATTAGATGAATGCAAATCAAAACCACAATGAGATACCATCTCACGCCAGTTAGAATGGCGATTGTTAAAGTCAGGAAACAGCAGATGCTGATGAGGCTGTGGAGAAATAGGAATGCTTTTACACTGTTGGTAGGAGTGTAAATTAGTTCAGTCATTGTGGAAGACAGTGTGAAAATTCCTCAAAGATATAGAACCATAAATAACATTTGACCCAGCAATCCCATTATAGGGTATATACCCAAAGCATTATAAATTATTATACTATAAAGACACATGCACTTTATGTTTATTTCAGCACTGCATGTTTATTTCAGCGCTATTCACAATAGCAAAGACTTGGAACCAACCCAAATGCCCATTAATGATAAACTGGATAAAGAAAATGTGGCACATATACACCATGGAATACTATGCATTTATGTCTTTTCCAGGGACATGGATGAAGCTGGAAACCATCATTCTCAGCAAACTAACACAAGAAAAGAAAACCAGGCCAGGAGGAGTGACTCATGCCTGTAGTCTCCGAACTTTGGGAGGCTGAGGAGGTGAGTTTGAGATCAGCCTGACCAACATGGAGAAAACCAGTCTCTACTAAAAATACAAACAATTAGCCAGGCATGTTGGCACATACCTGTAATCATAGCTACTTGGGAGGCTGAGGCAGGAGAATCGCTTGAACCCAGGATGCAGAGGCTGGGTTGAGCCGAGATCATGCCATTACACTCCAACCTGGGCAACAAGCTTGAAACATTGTCTCAAAAAAAGAGAGAGAGAGAGAGAGAAAGAAAAAGAAAAAAGAAAAGAATACCAAACACTGTATTTTCCCACTCATAAATGGGAGTTGAACAATGAGGACACATGGACACAGGGAGGGGAACATCACACACTGGGGCCTGTCGTGGGGTGGGAGGCTAGAGGAGGAATAGCGTTAAGAGAAATACCTATGTAGATGACGGGTTGATAGGAGCAGCAAACCACCATGGCACTTGTATAACTATGTAACAAACCTGCATGGACTGCCCATGTATCACAGAACATAAAGTACAACAAAGAAAACTTTACATAAATACATAAAGTCTAGAACAGCTAATACATTATAATGAAAAGTCAACAATAATCTCAGCTCAAAGAGAACACCATAAAATTATGAAGTGCTCTCAACAAATCTCTAAATTTATGTCCTCATAAGATTACATTTCTATTTCTTCTTGAATAATTTCCCCATTTTAGCTATGATTTGGTGATAGTAAGATGGTAATTCTGAAGAGAAAATTATCCTAACTCTTCATTGAGAAAATTCTGCCTCATTTCACCACACACCTGAGTCTTAAGCAGTCACTTCTAATGTAGCTGAATAATAGATCCTCACCCAGCTGAGTCTATGAGTTGAATCCATGTACGTGAGATAAGGCCCCCAAGGAGAGGTAATAAGCTGGGAATGCCATCAGTTCATCTTTCTTCAGGCCTATATTTGTCATTGTCACTTGTAGTAGCAGGACAGCCCTGGCATTGGGATTTGTAGTAACAGAGAGTATCGAAGGGAAAACTGAACTTCCCTAATTTTTGGAAAAAAGCAGATTGGAAACAGATGAGTTCCAACGTTTTCCATGTGTGAGGTCACTGGCCCAGGTAGTCTTGCTCAGGACATTTCTTGTCAGCAAAACAGAAGTCAAACGATATTTCTACCTTCCAAGAGAATAGAACATAATGTCAGATTTTCTCATGGATTCCCACAAGTTCAAGAAACTTTCATGGCCTTATTTAACTGCTTAAGCATTTCAACTAAAATATTGTCTTTCAAATACACAGGAATATGTTTGGAAAAATTTTAACCAGAAAAAGTTGGAATTCTAAAATAAAAAATGCATGAGGCCATAAAAATTTTTTACATCTTTTAATTTATATGTCAACTGGGGAAAGAAAAACATTCTTTGAAGTTTCCTTTTATACCATTAAAGACTTATTCTTTATTGCAGCAATACAGGGTGACTTATTCAGGTTGAATGTTGAAGGTAAACTTCAACTTAATTTTAAGTTCTGGCTAATTTTTAAGCATTTCTCAGTCACCTACCATGATTTCATCTCAGAAACCAAAATCTCAATTTCATTTAGACCTTTGAAATATTAAAACAGAAGGTTAAATGCTTCAAAATAACATTCATGTAGAGACTTACATATGTGGACCAGGAATCTCCAGGTATTACAAAGTTTATGAGAACATAACAAATGTTGATACACACATTTAATTCTGAAATAAAAACTTACAACAAATAAAACTAACAAATCAAGAAAATTTTGTAGGTAACACATTTTATGTCTAAAAATATAGGTATGAAACACTCAAGGATGGATAAAAGAAGAAATCACAAGAGAAAATAGAAAATATCTAGAGACAATTAAAAACATGAAATCCCAAAAGTTAAGAAATACATCAAAAACAGTACCATAAGGGAAAAATTTATAGCTATAAGTGATTATAAAAAATAAGATACCGAATCAACAACTTTAATCCTAAGGAACTAAAAACAGAGGGAAAAAGAGGGACTATTAAAGAGGGACTACTAAAAGCTAGCAAAATTTAAAAAATGATAAAGATAACAGTGGAAACAAGTGAAATAGAGAATAGAAAAACAATATCAAAACTCAACAAAACCTAGTTTGTTCTCTGAAAAAGATCAAAACTGACAAAATTTTATCTAGATTGACTAAGAAAAAAAGGCAATATTCAAATTACTAAACTCAAAAATAAAATGGGTACATTACTAACAAATTTTTGGAGTAAAAAAGGGATGTAGGAGAGTACCATAAGGAACTACACATTAAAAAATTGAATAGTCTAAATAAAATGAACAAATTCCTAGAAATAACCTACTAAGACTGAATCAGAAAAGTTGAATAAACCTAAACCTATTCAGCAAGGAGATTCAGCAGGAAGATTGCATCAGTAATCAAAAACCCAGCAACAAAGAAAAGCCTGGAGCAGAGGGCTTCACTGTTGAATTCTACCCAATGTTTAAAGCAGAATTAACACCACTTTTTCAGAACTTTGAAGAGGAGATAATTTTTTCTAACTTATTCTATGAGTCCAGTATTACCCTGACACCAAGCCAGACAAAGGCACCATAAGAAAACTACAAACAAACATCCCTTATAAACGCTGATGCAAAAATCCTCAACGAAATACCAGGAACTCAATCTTAGCAGTACATTAAAAGGATTATACACTATGAATGAGTATAACTGACTCCTGAAATAAAAGTGTGTTCCAACACATGAAAATCAGCATAATATCACATTAACATAAAGAAGGAAAAAACCCTCATGTCATCATCTTAATCAAAGAAGAAATATCATTTGTCAAAATTTAACCCACATTCATGATAAAATATACACTATAAAAAGAAAGAAAACACCTTAACATAATGCTATACAAAAAACAAAACAAAACAAAAAAACACAGCTAACCTGGTGAAAGACTGAAAGCTTTTACCCTAAGAGCAAAAACAAGGATGCCTGCTTTTACTACTTCTATTTAATATAGTACTGAAGGTTCTGGTTAGTTAAAACCGTAAGGTGAGTATAATAATTAAAGATATTCCAATTTTTTTAGAAAGTAAAATTATCTGTTTGCAGATGACATAACTTTATATATTAAAAATCTTTTAGTTTCTGTGAAATAAACTTTCAGATGCAATAAATAAAATTCAGCAAAGCTGCATTATACAAAATAATACACAAAAATCAGTTGTATTTCTACAATAACAATAAACTATCTGAAGAAGAAATCAAGACAACAGTATCCTGTATGATAGCATCAAAAGAATAAAATACTTAAAAACCCATTTAACCAAGGAAATGAAAAACCTGTACAACAAAAACTATAAACATGGCATGAAAGTATTAAAGATGACACAAATAAATGAAAAGACATCATGTGTTTATGGACTGGAAGACAAAATCTTGTCAAGGTGCCATTGTTATCTATAGTCTTCTACAGATTCAATAAAATCACTACAAAAATTCCAATATTTGTAAAAATAGAAAAACCTATTCTAAAATTCAGATGAAATCTCGAAAAACCCCAAGCGGCCAAATCAATCTTAGAAACTAAAAAAGTTAGAGGACTAACACCTCCTGGTTTCAAACTTCAGTAAGCAAAACAATGCTGTACCGGCATAGAGACGGACACAAAGACGAATGCAATAGAAATAAAGAAAAAAATATATAGTCATGATTTTTAACAAGGGTGTCAACACTGTTCAATGGGGAAAGGACGATACTTTTTTAAATAGTGTTAAAAACGGATATTTACATCTATCTATCTATATATTTATATGTATATATATTTATATGTATATATATACATATCCCAAATTAGCTTTTTGTCTGTCATGTACGTTGCAGATCTATTTTCCCAGTCTGTTGACTTTTGACTTTGAGGCAGTTTTCTCTCATACAAAATTTTAATTTTTATGGAGTCAAATACAACCTTGGCGCCGATCTGGTTCCCGTACTGCCCGGCCTGCGTGAGCATGATTTCCCTCATGGCCAAGGCGGGATTAGAGAGGCAGGAGAAACGCGAGAAGGTGGAGCAGACGCACAGCTACCCAGCCCGCCCTCCATCAACGCTGAAATAGCCCCGCGCCCACCTCCCTCAGCCTCGGATTTGGCTCCCAGAATAAGCAACAGCTTTACTTCCACACAGGTGTACCCACCTGTGAATCCCTTGGCGTTGAACGTCTGTTGGAGAGCTCAGGTGTCCTGCTGTGGTCCTTTCCACGTTGGGGAATGCAGGTCAGCTGGAGAACTTCCTCCCACATCTTTAGTAAGACTAAATCCCTAGCTGAGCTGAAACTGAATTTTCCTCCCATGTGGGAGGAGAAGACTCTTGTTTCCATATTCACAGAGTGCCTTTGCACCTGTCGTAGATTGATGACATATTGTTGTAATTGATGAGTCTTTTCATCTATTAGGAGATCTATGCTTAGGAAAGGTCTTCCGAATGTTAACTCAACAGGATTTAATTATAAGTTTTATTTGGAGCAGTCCAAACCCGCAGTAAACTATGGGTGTTAGAGATAGTCAGGCGTCTGATTTAGCTGGATTCTTCTTTAGAGTAGCATTAGCCCTCTCACCTTTTCAGAGGACTGCATTCTGCACACAGAGTGAAGGTAATATTGGATTCTTAAAGCTGAGGATAGGTGTTGGGATACACCTGCTGTGAAAGACAGGCCATTGCCACTTTGCAGGCTTTTAGATTACCCAAACTGAGGAGTTATTTCTTCTGGTAAACATTTTTCAGATGGGGTGGGGAATGCCTCGATCTAACCAGTGAAGTTATCAGTAAGCATTAGCAAATATTTGAATCTCCTGCAGAAAGGTATCTGAGTAAATTAGAGTTGCCAGTTCTTACCTGAATAGGTTCCTCAATTTTGCACAGGTTTCCCTGGAGAAGGAGAAAATTGCTGGCCGTTTGGGTCATGTCAGGCACAGAGATCACAGGGCTGAATCACCTGTTTTGGTGTCTTGAAAAGATTTACACCTATAAACAAATGAGACATTAACAGAAACCAAGAATCCCTTCGAGGGTGAAAATAATCATGAAAGTGCTGAATTATATTCCTATGATTGGTACTTGGCATTAGCAATTTATTACCACCATTCAGCCAGCCAGAGGGGCCCTGGACTGAAGTGCAAACCCTGGCCCATTTTTGTTCTTCTTCAGAGTGTTCTGGCCCAGTTCTATGTATGCTGTCCAGCACGTCCATAAGCTTCAGTGGACCTTTCAGTGCAGGGGCCTTGGCTGTGGCATCTACAAGGGCATTTCCTTTTACATGGTCAGTCTCTCTTTTGATGTCCTCTGCAATTAATTATAGTCACTTTTTGGCAGCAAAGCAGCATTCTAACAAGCTCAAAATTTGAATGATGTTGTATGGAAAAGCCCTTGGGGGTCAGGAGTCCCTACCCATTCCAAATTGCAGCATAAGCATGAAGCACTAAAAAGTCATACTTGGAATCAGTGTAAATGATAACTTTTAAATCCCTTCCCAACTGCAGGGGCTGAGTAAGTTCAATTAACTCAGCTTTTTGAGCTGAGGTCGAGGCCAGCAAGGCTTGTGCCTACTACTAATAGCATACCTACCCCTCCCGTTTTCCTGATGCATAAAACAACTTACATCTGTTAACCAATCTTCCTTGGGATGGTCAAGGGGCTCATCCTTCTTAAGTCTGGCCTGCTAGAATAAGTTTGTTTCATAACCTGTGACATGCTTTGGCTGTGTCCCCAGTCAAATCTTATCTTGAATTGTAGCTCCCATAATTCCTATATATCATGGGAGGGACCTAGTGGGAGGTAATCGAATCGGGGGATGGGTCTTTCCCATGCTGTTCTCGTGACAGTGAATAAGCCTCATGAGATCTGATGGTTTATTTATTTATTTTTTAGACATAGTCTTGCTCTGTTGCTCAGCTGGAGTGCATTATCATGAACTTGGCTCACTGCAACTTCTGACTCCTGGGTTCAAGCGATTCTCCTGCCTCAGCCTCCCGAGTAGCTGGGATTACAGGCGACTACCACCATACCTGTCTAATTTTTGTACTTTTAGTATAGACGGGGTTTCACAATGTTTGCCAGGCTAGCCTCGATCTCCTCACTTCAGATCATCCACTGCATTGGCCTCCCAAAGTGCTGGGATTACAGCTCTTGGTTTTATAAAGGGGAGTTTCCCTACACAAGCCCTTTTGCCTGCTGCCATGTAAGAGATGTGACATTGCTCCTCATTTGCCTTCTGCCATGAGTGTGAGGCTTCCCTGACCATGTGGAACTGTAAGTCAATTAAACCTCTTTTCTTTATAAATTACCCAGCCTCAGATATGTCTTTATTAACAGCATGACAACAGACTAATACAACCTGTATGCCAGAAAGGCTAGAAGCACCTGTGGACTCTGGCAGATAAGTAGCTGGGATAATGGTTTGGCAGGCTTTAAGGGTTATGTCTGGAATGTCTAGCAATAAGACCTGATACTTTTGTAAATGTTCTCTTATTATCCACTGCTGCCCTTTAGCTTCTAGGACCACCTTCCCTTGGTGTGGAGTCAAAAACCTGTAGGTGCTCTTCTAATGTTACTTTATTAGCTTTGCCTGCTAGAAAAGTGGTAGCAGCAATAGCTCTAAGACATCAAGGCCACCCTGAGTCCACCTGGTCTATCTGCTTAGAAAATTAGGCTACTGTCCTTGGAATGTCCCCCAGTTTGGGGACAAGTTTACCGAAGGCCTATGCCTTGCTTTTTGGTCACATAAAGAACACATGGTTCATCCAACTTGGGGACTCCCATGGCTGCAGCAGAGCCCAATTTCTCCTTGAGAGTATTGAAGTTCTGCTTGCAGTTCTCATTACATTCTAGGAGCTCTAAATCATTCCCTTTAGTGTATCATATAAAGTCTTGGCTTCATGCCCAAATCTGGGCACCCATAAGCAGCAGTACTCATCAGTCTCCTAAAAAAGCCCACAGTCATTTTTTAGACAGGGACTCTTGGGTGACTAAAATAACTTTTTTATCTTCTAGGGATTTTGATCAGTTCCAGAGGTTAAGACAGATTCCAAATATTTAAGTCTTTCAGTCAAAATCTGAGCTCTGTGTGGTGATGCCCTATATCTGCAAGTTCCCAGGAAATTTACCAACTTAACATTATTATTATGAGTCTTCTTTAGTTGGGCTAGCAATGAGCAAGTCACCTACATACTGAATTATTGTGTCCCTTTCCAATTGTAGATTTTTAAGTCCTTAGCTAGAGCATTTTCAAATAAGTGGGCGATATCTCAGAACCCTTCAGAGATGACTGTCCAGGTTAGTTTTGAGGCTGAATGCATATCTGGATCAGTCCATTCAAAGGCAAACATATTATGAATCTGGATGCATTGAGATAAAGAAAAGTGCATCTTTCAGATTTAAGAATGTAAACCAGCTTGCATCCCCTGGAACTTGGTAAGTATTGGGGACAATGAGGTGTATGGGGACAACTGCATTTCTTAATGCTGTAAGGGTTCTGACAAATCTGTACTTGCCATTAGGCTTTTTATCTGGTAACATGCGAGTATTGTAAGGAGACTCTCATGGGCTTAATAACTCATATGGCAAGAATTTGGCAATAAGGGGTTGAATTTCCCATCATGCTTCTTGCCTTAAAATATATTGTCTCTTCTGAGGTCGAGGAGTACTAGGCTGAAGTTGGATTTCAATGGGGGAGGTGTTTAGTGCATTTCCCAGAGCCTGTGTGGCCCAAACCTCAAGATTTACTTAAGACAACACCTCAGGTGGTAAATGTGACAGCTCATTCTTAACTTCTTTTTTCCCCTGATGGGTCAGGAACAAAAGTAACAGTTTCTATGCTTTATGATCTGTGAAGGTGACGATGACTTGGTCTCCTCAGTCAATAAACCTCTCCCCAGTAAGAGGTCAGGCAATCAGACAGTACTAAAAAGGCAGGCGAGAAACCTAGAGACTCTGGAGGACAATTTAGAAGATACAAAAAGGAGTGATTTGGGGCTTGTCCATCATGAGAAGACAGGAGACCATTGTATTAAATCAGTACAGAGTAATCTGCTCCCACACCTAATACGAAGTTAATACCCCTACCTGCTACTTCAAGAGTCACCTGAGGCTCCTCCATCTCTCGATAGCTAGTAGTCCAATGGGAGTGGAGTAGGAAATATCAGGCCCCGCCACTTTTGAGTCTGCTGGGCTCTGATGATGGCTCCCTTGGAAGCACAGTGCATTTCCTTCGGCAGAGGCTTACCTTCCTACAGAAGGCACACAGATTTATACCCAAGGCGCAGTGGCCCAGAGGCACATACTGCGATTTTCACCTTCTGACTTCCTCTGTGAGGGCCAGGGGTTAAGGGGCTGCCTCTGAAGTGGTGGAGAGCACAAGGCTGCAGCTAGAAGCTGGGCCTCTTGTAAGATTTGCTTTATTTTATGTTTTCTCTGCTCAATTCCTGTGATGGAAAACTGCAAAATCCAAGTCTAAAATCTGATCCATGGGAGTCTGGAAGCCTAAGGCTGCTTTTGGCAGCTTCCTGCAGATATAAGAAGGAGACCGTGCTATAAATTAAACTCCTAGAAATGCCTGTCCCTTTTCGGAGTCAGGGTCAGTGTTAGTGTATTTCCTCAAGGTCTAAATTATCCACCCTTGTAATAAGGCTAGGTTTTCATCTTTTCCCTGAGTAATTTTCCAGAATTTATAAAATTAAAAAGCTGTATCACACTTTTTATTCCTTCACGCAGTCAATCACAATTTTTTCTCTATATATCCTACTTTCTTCCTAATTCATTAGTTTTTTCTAGATTCTAGTTCTTTTGGGTCCTAGTCAGGCACTGCTGTGCCTCCTACTTGATTGGCAGGGGGAGTTCAGCCCCAGCTAAGAAAAGCCTAATATTAAGAGTAACTTGCATTAAAAGGGTAATCAATTATGTGCCATCCCTGTTTTGTCTTTTCCTCCATCAAACATATAGAAGCCCATTTTAATTTTTATCCTGACCAAGCTTCAGACAAGCCTGTATATAATGTACTTCCTCCCTCTTAGTTTCTCTTCTATAAAACAAATGAAGCTGCAAAATAGGAGTCAGATCAAACAGGAGAAATAGGAAGGCTGTAACTTGTATATTGTAATATATTAGTCAATTTTCTTTTATATATATATATATACTTTAAGTTTTAGGGTACATGTGCACAATGTACAGGTTAGTTACATACGTATACATGTGCCATGCTGGTGTGCTGCACACATTAACTCGTCATTTAGCATTAGGTATATCTCCTAATGCTATCCCTCCCCCCAGCCCCACCCCACAACAGTCCCCAGAGTGTGATGTTCCCCTTCCTGTGTCCATGTGTTCTCATTGTTCAATTCCCAGCTATGAGTGAGAACATGCGGTGTTTGGTTTTTTGTCCTTGCGATAGTTTACTGAGAATGATGATTTCCAATTTCATCCATGTCTCTACAAACAATATGAACTCATCATTTTTTATGGCTGCATAGTATTCCATGGTGTATATGTACTACATTTTCTTAATCCAGTCTATCATTGTTGGACATTTGGCTTGGTTCCAAGTCTTTGCTATTGTGAATAGTGCCACAATAAACACACCTGTGCATGTGTCTTTAAAGCAGCATGATTTATAATCCTTTGGGTATATACCCAGTAATGGGATGGCTGGGTCAAATGGTATTTCTAGTTCTAGATCCCTGAGGAATCGCCACACTGACTTCCACCATGGTTGAACTAGTTTACAGTCCCACCAACAGTGTAAAAGTGTTCCTATTTCTCCACATCCTCTCCAGCACCTGTTGTCTCCTGACTTTTTAATGATCTCCATTCTAACTGGTGTGAGATGGTATCTCATTGTGGTTTTGATTTGCATTTCTCTGATGGCCAGTAATGATGAGAATTTTTTCATGTGTCTTTTGGCTGCATAAATGTCTTCTTTTAAGAAGTGTCTGTTCATATCCTTTGCCCAGTTTTTGATGGGGTTGTTTGTTTTTTTCTTGTAAATTTGTTTGAGTTCATTGTAGATTCTGGATATTAGCCATTTGTCAGATGACTAGGTTTCGAAAATTTTCTCCCATTTTGTAGGTTGCCTTTTCACTCTGATGGTATTAGTCCATTTTCACACTGCTACAACAAATCTGACAAAACTCTCTCAGGAAAAAGTGACCTGCTGGGTTAAGAAAGCAGGGTCCAGCTGCCCTATACCAGCTCATCAAAGATCGTGTTATGGTTAAGAAATGAGAGAAAACTGTTAAGAAAATGTCTCATGTTCTCCATCTTGAGGGTAATTGTTTGCAAAGGGTTGTCATAAAAGGGGCTGTCACTAAACAGGCATATCTGATCTTATCATGTAGAGCTCTTAAATACCACATTTCAACTTCAGTCATGATGGTGAGGTTACTGCTGATCTTTTCTGAAAATTAAGGTAAAAAAATTCTAGGTTCCAAGACAATTCTTTTTTTCAGTGTTACTTGGACAAGTGGCAAATTAAACAAGCAGTCAGTTCAGAGTCAGAGGATCGCTGAGGAAAGTAAAAGCTAAACTGTTTGGGGCCTCTGTCCTGGGGCAGCCTCCAGCCTACTGCAAAACAGAGGTGATGAGCAGAAAGGTGACAAGATGTAGAGCACTCAGTTGAGGGACCAAAAGCACTAGGTGGACAGTCCAAAAAGAGAAAGTGGCAAACACCTTGTTTAGCCAAATCCATTCTTCTCAATATTCCCCAGGGCCCCTAGCCCTGTGGGCTTGGCCTCTAATCTGAGTATGATAATAGTGGATAATCATTCTTGCCCACCAGAATGGCTTCACGACTCTAAAAGACAGCCCACTTGCCAGGTGTCAGCTGATTGATTCTGTGTGGATTGTTTTCCTTGGAGTGGGGTCTTGTCTTGTTGTCCATTCATGGTGTTGCTGAAAGATGTTGCTGGAAAAGAGGGTCCTGATACAGACCACAAAGTAGGATTCCTAGATCTTCTGCAGGAAAAAATTTGAGGTGAGTTAGAGAGCACAGTGAAAGAAGCAAGTTTATTAGAAATTACTCCATTACAGAGTTGGACATCCTCAGAAAACAAGAGCAGGAATGCATTGTCTTTTGTTAGTGTCTCTACTTATAAGTAACTATAAAGATAAAGCGTTATAATTAAACTTGGAAGGTGCAGATGTAGTCACTAAAGTCGTGGCTATTCGTTTTAACAATAACCATTAACCCATTGACCTAAGCTAGTTCATTAATAATATCCTTACAAAAAATGCTGCACTCCTAGGACATTTATATATTTTTCAGACTTGGTGGAAGATGTCTTGTATGACCACAAATATTCTGCAATTGTAATTTGTGGCCAGTTAAAAAATGTGACTATTTTCAGACCATGAACATTAATCTTCTAGATGCCCTGTGAGTACCTAGCTACTCATATTAAGATAGAATATTCTAGTCATGTTTATTAAACTAGAAGCTAGGTAACCATGAGTTCCTCTAATACAACAAGTCTACTCCTCAAGGAGAAAATGTATTTCTCAGGAATTTTGTGCATTTTGTTTAATGGCATTTGGTATGTTTACCAAAATGGCAGAAAAGAGTGAAATTACTCCTCAAAGATTTCTCAAGATTGGATATCAAATAAACAAAATGATTATAGTTAATATGCAAGTTGATACAGTTGATATTCAAAAGAAATTTTGTTTGAAGCAAAATGAGATTTTTATTGTTACTTATTTATTATTATTATTATTATTATTGTTATTATTATTATTATTTTGAGACAGAGTCTTGCTCTGTTGCCCAGGCTGCAATGCAGTGCACTATCTTGGCTCACTGAAACCTGTGCCTCCCTGGTTCAAGCAATTCTTCTGCCTCAGCCTCCCAAGTAGCTGGGATTACAGGCATGAATCACTACACCCAGCTAATATTTGTATCTTTAGTAGAGATGGGGTTTCCCTCTGTTGGCCAGGCTGGTCTGAAACCCCTGACAACAAGCGATCTGCCCACCTTGGCCTCCCAAATAGCTGGGATTACAGGCGAGAGCCACCATTCCCAGCCACATTGAGGTTTTTAAATAATTCTGATTTCCTGCTTTTGAGCAGGGAGCTGAGCAAATTCAACAGATCATGGGCCTATACTAGGGGAAGACTGAGGACAAACTCTAGAACACATGTGATTAAATTAATTACAATGGAAACCAAATCAAATTTAATAAGGCCACACCTCTTAGTTGCAAGATGTTTCCCCACATTTTAAAATGCGATGTTATTCCATGGAAAAGAAAACTAGTGTTTATCTCCAGAGTAAAGAACAGAGTTCCCTACAATGATTGATTGACTGAGAATTATGGCTCAAGATTTAAAATCCTTCTTTTTTCCATTTATAAACTAAAAATAAATTTCTAATCCCCTGTGGATTAAATGGACCTCTCTTCTTGGATAAGGACTTTCCAAAGTTAACCTTAAAAGCTAGTTCAAGCCATGGGTCACACATGCCTCATTATACTCTCCTCCCTTTTGTTTTAATTTTAATTTCAATTTCAATTTTTAATTTATATTTGTGGGTACATAGTTGGTGTATATATTCATGGGGGTACATGACACACTTTGATGCAGTCATGCAATGAGTAATACACAATAAAAAACGGGGTATCTCTCCCCTCAAGCATTTATAGCTTGTGTTATAAACAATCCAATTATACTCTTTTAGTTTTTTTAAATGTGGAATTAAATTATTTTTTACTATAATCACCCTGTTGTGCTATCAAATGCTGTCTTATTCATTCTTTCTAACAATTTTTTTTTTACCCATTTAGCATCCCCACTATCCCCCTGTTCCCTCCCTGCCCTTCCCAGCCTCTGGTAACCATCCTTATACTCTCTACCTCTATGACACCAATTGTTTTGAATTTTAGCACCCACAAATAGTGAGAACATGTGACATTTGTCTTTCTGTGCCTGACATTTCACTTAACATAAAGACTTTCAGTTCCATTTATGTTATTGCAAATGGAAGGCTCTCATTCTTTCTTACAGCTGAATAGTACTCCATTGTGTATATGTACCACATTTTCTCTATCCAGTCATCTGTTGATGGACATTTAGGTTCCTTCCAAATCTTGGCTATTATAAACCTTGCTGTAGCAAACATGAGAGTGCCAATAGGTCTTTGATTTACTAATTTTTTTTCTTGTAGGCATATAATGAGCAGTGGGATTGCTGGACCATATAGAAGCTCTATTTTTAGTTATATCGGGAACATCCAAACTGTCCTTAAATGTGCTCCCAACAGCAGTGTACAAGGGTTCCCTTCACTCGACATACTCACCAGCATTTGTTTTTTACTGACTTCTGGATAAAAGCCACCTTAACTGGGGTGAAATGATATCTCATTTTGGGTTTGATTTGCATTTCCATGATGATCAGTAATCTGGAGCACCTTTTCATTTGCCTGTTTCACATTTGTATGTCTTCTTTTCATAAATGTCTATTTAAATTTTTTGTCCACTCTTTATTTGGGTTATTAATTTTTTCTATGGACTTTTTTGAACTCAATATATTGTATTGTATTAGTCTGTTCCTGCACTGCTATAAAAAATACCTGAGACTGTGTTATCTATTTATTTACTGAGATGTAGTCTTGATCTGTTGCCCCGACTGAAATGCAGTGGTGCAATCTCGGCTCACTGCAACCTGCACCTTCTGATTCAAGCAATTCTCTGACTCAGCTCCTGAATAGCTGGGATTACTGGCACCTGCCACCATGCCTGGCTAATTTTTGTATTTTTAGTGGAGACAGGGTTTCACCATCTTGGCCAGGCTGGTCTTGAACTCCTGACCTCGTGATCCACCCTCCTCAGCCTCCCAAAGTGGTGAGATTACAGGTATGAGCCATGGCACCTGGCAAGACTGGGTAATTTATAAAGGAAATGGGTTTAATTGACTCACAGTTCCACATGGCCGGGGAGGACTCAGGAAACTTCCAATAATGGCAGATGGGGAAGCAGGCACCTCTTACATGACAGCAGGAGAGAGAGCATGTATGTGAAGCAAAGGGGGAAGAGTCCCTTATAAAACCATCAGATTTCATGAGAAATCACTCACTATCAGAAGAACAGCATGGGGGAAACCACCCCCATGATCCAATCACCTTCTACCAACCTCTCCCTCAACATCTGGGGATTACAATTCAATATGAGATTTGGGTGGGGACACAAATCCTAACCATATCATGTAGCTATTAATTGCTTTTCAGATGGATAATTTACAAATATTTTCTCCCATTCTGTGTATTTTCTCTTCACTTTGTTTCTTGTTTCTTTCACTTTAAAAAGGCTTTCTGACTTTCTGTAATCCGATTTGTCCATGTTTGTTTTAGTTGTCTGTGCTTCTGGGGCATTATTTAAGGAGTTTTTGCCCAAACCAATGACCTAAAGAGTTTCCCCAATGTTTTCTTGTAAAAGTTTGATTGTTTGAGGCGTTAGGTTTAAGTCTTTAATTCATTTTAATTTGATTTTTGTAAGTGGCAAGAAATAGGGTTCTAGTTTTATTCTTCTGCCTATGACTTGCCAGTTTTCCCAGCCCTATTTATTACAAAAGCTGTCTCATTTTTTATTGTATGTTCTTGGCACTTTTGTTGAAAATTAATTTAGCTGCCCCTCCCATAGGATTTCAGAACACTGCTATGAGGGTCTGAATGTTTGTCCCTCACATAGGTTCCAGAACACTGCTGCTGGGTTCCAAACGTTTGTCACATAAGATTCCAGAACACTGCTACGAGGGTCTGAATGTTTGTTCCTCACAGGGGATTCCAGAACACTCCTGCTGTGGTCTGAATGTTTGTCCCTCACATAGGATTCCAGAACACTGCTATGAGCGTCTGAATGTTGGTCCCTCACACAGAATGCCAGTTTTACCAGCCATATTTATTACAAAAACTGTCTTATTTTTTATTGTATGTTCTTGGCACTTTTGTTGAAAATTAATTTAGCTGTATGAGTTTGTTTCTCAGGTCTCTATTTCGTTCCATCTGTCTTTATGTCTGTTTTTATGCTAGTGTCATGTTGTTTTAATTACTACAACTTAGTAGTATAATTTAAAACCAGGTAATGGAATTCCTCCAGTTTTGTTTTATATACTCACCATAGCTTTGACTATTATGGTGTTTTCTGATGTTTCCATATAAATTTCAGAATTTTTTTTCTACATCTGTGAGGAATGTCTTTTTCTTTTTCTTTCTTTTTTTTTTTTTTTTTTGGTTGCATCTTGCTCTGTCACCTAGACTGGAGTGCAGTGATGTGATCTGGGCACAGTGCCACCTCCACCTCCTGGGTCCAAGCAATTCTTTGCCTCAGCCTCCTGAATAGCTGGGATTACAGGCACCCACCACCATACCTGGCTAATTTTTTGTATTATTAGTAGAGGTGGGGTTTCACCACGTTGGCCAGGCTGGTCTTGAACTCCTGACCTCATGATCCACCAACTTCGGCCTCCCAAAGTGCTGGGATTACAGGCATGAGCCACTGCCCCTGGCCTGTTATTTTGATAGAGATGGCATGAAGTGTATAGATTGCTATGGATCATACGGACATTTTAAAAAAAATGCTGATTCTTCCAGTCTGTGAACATAAAAATATCTTTCCAATTTTTGAGTCCTTTTTCATTTCTTTTATCAGTGTTTTACAGTTTTAATTGTGGAGAACTTTTATTTCTTTGGTAAATTCCCACATATTTTGTTTTATTTGTGGCTACTGCAAATAGTATTACATTTTTGAATTCTTTTTCAGTTTGTTGACTGTTGGCATATAGAAACCCTACTGATTTGTATGTGTTGATTTCGTATTCTGCAAATTTACTCAAGTTATTACCTCTAATAGATTTTGGTGGATGTATTAGGCCATTCTCATATTGCTATAAAAAGTAATCAGTGACTGGTTAATTTATAAAGAAAATAGGTTTCATTGGTTCATGTTTCTACAGGCTGTACAGAAAGCATAGCACTGGCTTCTGCTTCTGGGGAAGCCTCTGACAACTGACAAGGTGAAAAATAAATCCAGTGCTTGCACATCACATGGTAACTGCGAGGGCAGGGGGGAAGTGTTACACACACTTATAGATAACCAGCTCTGATAAAAACTTACTATTGTGGGAATGGCACCAAAGGAAATGATGCCAAACTGTCCGTGGAAATCTTGCCCTCATGATTCAATCACCTCCCCTCTAGGCCCACTTCCAACGTTGAGGATTATATTTCAATATAAGATTTTGGTGGGAATACACATCCAAACTGTATCATTTTGCCCCTGGCCGTTCCAAATCTCAAATCCTTCTCATATTTCAAAATAAAATCATGACTTCCCAATAATCCCCAAAGTCTTAACTAATTTCAGCCTTAACTCAAAAGGCAAAAGTCTCATCTAAGACAAAGCTAATTTCTTCCTCCTATAAGCCTGTAACATAAAGAAACAAATTAAGTTCTTCCAAGATACAAATGAAGCTGAGGCATTGGGTAAATACTCCTATTCTAAAAGGAAGAAATCAGCCAAAAGAAAGCGGTCACAGGATCTATGATAGTCTGAAACGCAGAAGGGCAGTTATTGAATTGTAAGGCTCCCAAATAATTATTTTTGACTCTGTGTCCCATTTCCAGGGCGTGCTAATGCCTTGAGAAGGTTCTACCTTGGGACATTGCATGGTTCAGCCCCCACAGCTGCTCTCATGGGCTGGCATACTGTGCCTCTGGCTTTTCAAGGTGCAAGGTGCAGGCTGTAGCTAGATCTACCATTCTGGGGTCTGAGGTCTGGAGGACAATGATCCTCTCCTCACATATCTACTAGGCCATGACCCAGTGGGGAGCCTTCCTGGGGACTGTCACCCCACATTTCTTTTCTCCATTGTTTTAGTAGAGGATCTCCATGAGGGCTCCACACCTGCAACATGCTTCTGCCTGCACACCCTGTCTTTTTCATACATCCTTTGAAATAAAGGTGGAGGCTCCCAAGTCTCAACTACTCGCATTTGGTAAACCCACAGGCCTAACACCACATGGAAGCTACCAAGGTTATGGCTTGCACCCTCTGAAGCAGTGACTGCAGTTGTAACTGGGTCAATATGAGCTACACCTGGAGCTGAAGCAGTGGCAAGGGTGCAGTGAGCCTTGTTCCAAAGCTACCCAAGGCAGCAGGTCCTAGACCTGATCCCAGAAACTATTCTCTTCTTTTAGGCCTCAGGGCCTGTGATGGGTTGCTGCCTTTCAGATTTCTAAAATGCCTTCAATTCCTCTTTCCCATTGTCTTGGCTATCAACACTTGCTTTTTTTTAGGTTATACAAATATCTCTAACAAGTGGTTGACCTATATGCTGCTTGAGTTCCTCTCTTATAAAAGCTTTTTATATTTCAGCCATATGACTAGGCTGCAAAGTTTTCAAGCTTTTACACTATGCTTCTTTTGTAAGTATAAGTTACTACTTATTTTATTTTATTTTATTTTTTTCCTAGAACATGTGAGCATAGATTGTTAGAGGCAGCCAGGTCACATCACAAATGCTTTGCTGCTTAGACATTTTTCCAACAGAACCCCTAAATCATCAATTTCAAATTCAAACTTTTTTATATCCCTAGTGCATGACAGAAATTCAGCCAACCACTTTGCTAAGACAACATGCATGACCTTTGTTTCACTCCCAATAAGTTTCTAGTTTTCATCTGACAGCTTCTCAGCCCGGCCTTCACTGTCCAGATCACTATCAGCATTTTGGTCACAGACATTCAACCAGTCTCTAAGAAAATCTCAACTTTCCCTCATTTTTCTGTCTTCTGAATCCCACAAATTCTTCCAACTTCTGCCTGTTTACCCAATTACAAAGCTGATTCCACATTGTGGGGTATTCTTATAACTATTTTCCATTCCTTGGTGCCAAATTTTGTATTAAGCTATTTTTGCAACACTATGAGAGTGGGACTGGATAATTAATTTTTTACAAAGTAGGTTTAAGTGGCTTATGATTCTACAGGCTGTTGAGAAAACATAGTACTGGAATATGCTTTTGCAACACTATGAGAGTAGGACTGGATAATTTGTTTTTTACAAAGTAGGTTTAAGTGGCTTATGATTCTACAGGCTGTAGAGAAAACATAGTACTGGAATATGCTTCTGGGGAGGTCTCTGGAAGTTTACAGTCATGGCAGAAGTTGAAGCAGAATCTTGCACATCACAGGGCAAAAAGCAGAAGCAAAAAACAGAGGGGCGAGTTTTTCCACAGTTTTAAATAACCAGATTTTATGGGAACTCACTCACTATCATGAGGATAGCACCAACTGGGATGGTGCTAAGCCATTTAAAGTAATCCACACCAATGGTTAAATCACCTTTCAACAGGCCCATCTCCAACATTGAGAATTACATTTAAATATGAGATTTGGGAGGGAACACACATTCAAACCCTATCAGAGGAGTATTTATGCCTTTTCCAATATAACATTATAACATTGGCAAAAAAAAAAAAAAAAAAAGGTAATTTGACTTCTTTTCCAGTTGGGATGCGTTTTATTGCTTTCTCCTGTCTGATTGCTCCAGATAGGACTTTCAGCATTATGTTGAATAACAGTGGTAAAAGTGGACATTCTTGTCATCTTCCAGATTTTAGAGAAAAGGCTTTTAGTTTTTCCCCACTTAGTGTGATACTAGCTGTGGGTCTGTCATATATGACTTTATTATGTTGAGGTATGTTCATTCTATACCCAGTTTTCAAAGGGCTTTTTATTATTAAAGAATATTAAATTTTATCAAAATTTTTTAGCATAATTGAAATGATTATATGGATTTTGTCCTTGTTTTTTGTTTTTTTGGTTTTTGTTTTTTTTTGAGATGTAGTCTCCCTCTATCACCCAGGCTGGAGTGTAATGGCATGATCTCAGCTCAATGCAACCTCTGCCTCCCGGGTTCAAGTGATTCTCCTTCTTCAGCCTCCTGAGTAGCTGGGATTACAGCTGCTCACCACCATGCCTGGCTAATTTTTGTATTTTTAGTACAGACGTAGCTTCGCCATGTTGGCTAGACTGGTTTCAAACTCCTGACCTCAGGTGATCCATCCACCTCGGCTTCCCAAATTGCTGGGATTACAGGTGTGAACCACTGTTCCTGGCCCCTTCATTCTCTTTATGTGATCTATCACATTCATTGATTTGCATGTTGAACTATCCTTGCATCCTTGGGATAAATCCCACTTGGTCATTATGAATTACCTATTTATGTATTGTTTAATTCAGTTTGCTAGGTGTTTTGCAAATTTTTGCACCAATATTCTCCACTCCAGTCTACTTCACTCTACTATTCCACTACATTCCAGTCCATTCCTTCCCACTCCACTCTACTCCACTCCACTCCATTCCATTAAACTCCAACCCTTTCCAATACACTCCATTCCACTCCACTCCATTTCATTTCATTGCACTCCACTCCACTCCATTCCACTCAACTCCATTCCATTACACTCAATTCCACTCCACTTCACTCCATTCCATTTCACTCCATTCCATTCCAATCCATTCCATTACACTCCACTCCATTCCATTAAACTCCACTGCACTCCATTCCATGCGGCTCCACTCCACTCCACTCCACTCCACTCTGCTCCAATCCATTCCATTTCATTCCACTCCACTCCTTTCCACTCCATTCAATTCCATTTCTCTACACTCCATTCCACTACACTTCACACTACTCCATTCTCCTCCACTCCACTCTATTCTGCTCCACTACAATTCATTCCACTCTACTCCATAACATTCCACTCCATTCCACTCCATTTCATTATATTCCGTTCCACTCCACTCAACTTTTCTGCACTCCATTGTATTCCACTCCATTTCATTCCATTCCACACCAATCCATTCCATTCCACTCCACTCCACTCCATTCCACTCCACTCCTCTCCATTCCACTCCACTCCACTCCACTCCATTCCACTCCATTCTCTTCCATTCCACTCCACTCCACTCCATCCGACTCCACTCCATTCCATTCCAGTCAATTCAACTCCACTCCACTCCATTCCACTCCTGTCCATTCCATTCCACTCCGCTCTATTCCACTCCATTCTATTCCATTCCACTCCACTCCACTCCATTCAACTCCACTCCATTCCACTCCGATCTACTCAATTCCATTCCACTCTTCTTCATTCCATTCCACTCCACCCCACGCCACCACGCTCCAATTCATACAACTCCTCTCCACTCCAGTCCACTCCATTCCACTTAACTCCAATCCATTCCACTCCAATCCATTCCACTCCAATCTACTCGTCTCCACCGCACTCCACTCTGTTCCATTCTATTCCATTCCTTTCCATTCCACTACACTCCATTCCACTCCATTCTATTCCATTCCATTCCTCTCCACTCCATTCCAATCCAGTCCATTCGATGCCACTCAATTCCACTGCACTGCACTCCATTCCACTGCACTCCATTCCATTCCACTCCACTCCATTCCATTCCAATAAATTTCACTACATTTTATTCAACTCCATTCCATTCCACTCCACTCCACTCCATTCCCCTCCATTCCATAGCATTCCACTCCACTCCATTACATTACACTCAACTCCATTCCATGCCCCTCCACTCCATTCCATTCCACTCCACTCCATTCCATTCCACTCCACTCCATTCCACTCCAATCCACTCTGTTCCACTCCACTCCATTCCACTACAATCCATTCCATTCTACTCCACTCCATTCCATACAGCTCCATTCCACTGCACTCCACTCAACTCCATTCCACTCCATTCTATTCCATTCCACTCGATTCCACTCCATTCCACTCCACTCCATTCCATTCCATTCCATCATATTCCATTCCACTCCACTCCACTTCCATTCCACTCCACTCCACTTCATTACACTCCACTCCATTCCATTCCAACCCACTCCATTCCATTCTACTGCATTCCATGCCACTCCACTCCATTCCATTTTACTCCAATCCGTTCCACTCCACTCCATTCCATTCCATTTCACTCCACTCCTTTCCAGTCCACTCTACTCCACTCCACTCAATTCCACTCCATTCCACACCATTCCTCTTGACCCCGACCCATTCCACTCAACTTCCCTTTATTCTTCTCCACTCCATTCCACTCCACTCCTTTCCATTCCACTCCACTCCATGCCACTCCACTGCGTTGTATTCCGCTCCACTGCTTTCCACTCCACACCACTCCACTCCAATCCACCCCACTCCATTCCACTCCTTTCCATACCATTCCACTCCACTCCATTCAATTCCACTCCACTCCATTTCATTCCACTCCACTCCAGTCGTTTCCACTTCTCTGCATACCACCCCACTCCATTCCATTCCACTCCACTCCTTTCCATTCCATGCCACTCCATTCCTTTCCATTCCAATCCACTCCATTCCACTCCCCTCCATTCATCTCCACTCCACTCCACTCCATTTCATTCCATTCCATTCCATTCCGTTCCATTACTTTCTTTTGACAGGATCTCACTCTGTCAGCCATGCTGGTGTGGAGTTACACAATCTCAGCTCACATTTCATTTCACCATTCCATTTCATTCCATTCCACTGCACTCCTCTCCACTCCACTCAATTCCACTCTACTCCACTCCAATCCATTCCATCCCATACCTTTCCAGTCTCTCCCATTACACTCCTTTCTTTGACAAGATCTCCCTCTGTCACACAGGCTGAAGCACAGTGGCACAATCTCAGCACAAATTTCTTCCTTCCATTCCATTCCATTTCGTTCCACTCCACTCAACTCCACTCAAGTCCACTCCACTCCACTCCATGACACTCCAGTCCTCTCCATTCCAATCCATTCCATTGCACTCCACTCCACTCCACTCCATTCCATTCCACTCCACTCCATTCCATTCCATTCCACTTCACTCCATTCCATTTCACTCCACTCCAATCCACTCCACTCCATTCCATTCCACTACTCTCCACTCCATTCCACTCCACTCCATTCCATTTCACTCCACTCAATTCCACTCCACTCCACTCAATTCCACTCCACTCCTTTCCATTCCAATCCAATCCAATCCATTCCAATCCAATCTAATCCATTCCACTCCACTCCACTCCATTCCACTAAATTCCATTCCACTCCATTCCACTCCATGCGATTCCATTCCACTCCATTCCACTTCATTCCATTCCATTCCACTTCATTCCATTCCATTCCGATGCATTCCATTCCAATCCACTCCATTTCATTCCACTCCTTTCCATTCGATACCACTCCATTCCATTCCACTCCACTCCATTCCACTCCACTCCATTCAATTCCACTCCACTCCACTCCACTCCACTCCAATCCATTCCACTCCACTCCATTCCATTCCAATCCACTCCACTCCACTCCACTCCACTCCAATCCATTCCATTTCACTGCATTCCATTCCATTCCATTCCTTTCTTTCGAGAGTATCTCACTCTGTCACCCAGCCTGGAGTGCAGTGTCACAATCTCATCTCACATTCCATTCCGTTCCATTCCACTCCACTCCACTGTGTTCCATCCGCTCCATTCCATTCTTTTCCATTCCATTTCATTCCACTGAATACCACTTCGTTCCAGTACAATCCATTCCATTCCATTCCACTCGTTTCTTTCGACAGGATCTCCTTCTGTCACACAGGCTGTAGCTCAGTGGCAAAATCCCAAAGCAGATTTCTCCATTTCGTTCTGGTCCATTCCGTTCAATTCTTTTTCATTCCATTCCGTTCCTCTGTGTTCCACTCCACTCCACTCCACTCACTTCATTCCATAACATCCGATTCCGTTTATCTACATTCAACTCCTCTCCACTGCACTGCACTCCACTCCACTCCATTCCACTCTATCCCATTCCATTCTGCTCCATTCCACTGCATGCCACTCTGCCCCACTCTACTCCACTTCATTCCATTTCAGGCCATCCAATTCCATAGCATTCCATTCCTCTCCATTCCACTCCACTGCACTTCACTCCACTACACTCCAGTCCACTCCGTTTCATTGCATTCCACTGCATTCCATTCCAAACCTTTCTTTCTAGAGTATCTCACTGTCACCCAGCCTGGAGTGCAGTGGCACAGTTAAAGCTCACATTTCATTATTCCACTCCATTCAGATCCTTTCCACTTCATTCCACTCCACTCCACTCCATTCCACTCCACTCCACTCCACTCCATTCCTCACTACTCGATTCTGTTACACTCAACTCCACTCCATGCCACTCCTCTACATTCCATTCCACTCCACTCCATTTCATTCCATTCCACTCCATTCCATTCCACTCTTTTCCATTCCATTCCAGTCCACTCCACTCCACTCGGTCCCATTCCATTCCATTCCACTCCACTCCACTTCATTCAATTTCACTCCCTCTACTCCACTCCATTCCAGTCCACTCCACCCTTTTCCATTGCATCGCATTCCATTAAATTCCACTCCACTGCATTGCATTCCACTGCACTCCATTTCATTCCACTACACTCCACTCCATTTCACTCCATTCCATTCCACTACATTCCAGTCCATTCCTTCTCACTCCTCTAAATTCAATTCCACTCCACTCCTTTCCACTCCACCTTACTCCACTCCATTTCATTCCATGTCACTCCATTCCATTCCATGCCACTCCATTCCATTGCATTCCTTTCTTTTGACAGGATCTCTCTCTGTCACCCATCCTGGTGACACAATCTCAGCTCACATTTCATTTCACCATTCCATTCCATTCCATTTCATTCCACTGCACTCCTCTCCACTCTGCACTCCATTCAATTCCACTGCACTCCTCTCCAATCTGTTCCATTCCATTCCATTCCAATCTCTTCCATTCCACTCTTTTCTTTCTACAGGATCTCATTCTGTCACACAGGTGTAAGCGCGGTAGCACAATCTCAGCACACATTTCTTCTTTCAATTAGACTCCATTCCATTTCCTTCCACTTCACTCCACTCCATTCCAGTCCACTCCAGTCCATTCCACTGAACTCCATTGCACTCCATTCCACTCCATTCCATTCCACTCCACTCCATCACTTTCCACTCCACCCCACTACAAACCATACCGTTCCATTCCATCCCATTACACTTCACTTCACTCTATTCCATTCCTTTCCACTCCACTCCTTTCCACTCCATTAAACCCCACTCCACTCCAATCCACTCCACTGTACTTCAATCCAGTCAATTCTATTCCATTCCATTCTATTCCATTCCATTCCATTCAATTCCTCTTCCCTCCATTCCATTCCATTCCACTCCACTGCATTCCAATCCACTCCACTTCACTCCATTCCCCTCTACTCCACTTCACTGCATTCCATTCCACTCCACTCTATTCCATTCCACTCCATTCGAATCCATTCCATTTTTTTCCGCTCCACTCATCTCCACTCCACTCCACTCCACTCCATTGCATTCCACTCCATTCCATTCCATTCCACTCCACTTCTTTCCATTCCACTCACCTACACCCCATTCCACTCCATTCCACTCCATTATATTCCATTCCATTCCACTCCATTCAATTCCACTCATTTCCAATCCACTACACTCCATTCAACTCCACTCCATTACATTCCTCTCCACCCCATTCCATTCGAGTACACTCCATTCCATTGTAATCCACTGCACTCTTCTCCACTCCACTCCATTCCACTCCTCTCTACTCCATTCCATTCCACTCCACTCCACTCCATTCCACTCCACTCCATTTCATTCCTCACCAATCCATTCAATTCCTCTCCATTCCACTCAATTCCTCTGCACTCCATTCCATTCCACTCCACTCCATTCCAGTCCATTCCACTCCATTCCACTGCACTCCACTCCATTCCACTCCACTCCACTCTATTCCACTCCACTCCATTCCATTCCACGCCACTCGTTTGCACTCCACTCTATTCCACTCCATTCCATACCATTTCACTCCACTCAATTCCATTCCACTCAACTCCACTCCATTCCTCAACACTCCATTACACTCCATTCCATTGCATTGCACTCCACCCACTCCAGTCCAAACCACTCCACTACATACCGCTCCAGTCCAATGCACTCCACTCCACTTAACTCCATTCCATTCCACTCTACTACATTCCAGTCCACTCCACTCCATTCCATTCCATTGCAGTCCACTCCACTACACTCCATTCCACTCCACTGCATTCCATTCCACTCCATTCCATTTCATTCCATTCCTCTCCACTCCATTCTACTACATTCTAATCCATTCCATTCCACTCTGTTCCTTTCCTCTCCACTCCACTCCACTCCATGGCACTCCACTCCACTCCATTCCACTCCACTCCACTCCAATCCACTCAATTCCATTCCACTCTACTCCATTGCATTCCTTTCCATTCCACTCCACTACATTTCATTCCACTCCACTTCATTCCTCTCCATTCCATTCCATTGCACTCCACTCCTCTCCACTCCACTACATACCACTCTTGTCCAATCCACTCCACTCTGAGTAACTCCATTCCATTCCACTCCACTGCATTCCAATCCACTCCTCTTCATTCCATTCCATTCCACTACACTCGACTCCATTCTACTCCACTCCATTCCATTCCATTCCACTCCACTCCTTTCCATTCAACTCCACTTCTTTGCACACCACTCCACTCCAGTCCACTCCATTTCAATCCATTTCACTCCATTCCATCCCATTCCTTTCTTTAGACATGGTCTCACTCTGTCACCCATGCTGGTGTGCATTGGCACAATCTTAGTTCACATTCCATTTCACCATACCATTCCATTCCATTCCATTGCACTGCACTCCACTCCAATCCACTGAATTCCATTCCACCCAAATCCATTCCATGCCATTCCATTCCAAATCCCTTCCATTCCACTCCATTCTTTCTACATCATCTCCCTCTGTCACACAGGCTGTAGAGCAGTGGCACAATATCAGCAAATATTTCTTCATTCCATTGCATTCCATTCCATTCCATTCCATTTCACTTCACTCCTCTCCACTCCATTCCACTCAATTCCACTTCACTCCACTCAATTCCACTCTATTTCATTCTACTCCACTCCACTGCACTCCATTCCATTTCACTATGCTCCATCCCATTCCACTCCACTCCACTCCTTTCCATAAAGCTCTATTCCATTCCATTCCACTCCACTTCATTCCATTCCTTTCCATTGCACTCCATTCCATTCCCGCCACTCCACTCCATTCCAGTCCATTCCACTCCATTCCATTCCAGTCCACTCCATTCCATTCCACTCCATTCCACTCCATTCCATTCCATTCCACTCCACTCCAGCCCACTCCACTCCATTCCACTTCAGTCCAATCCACTCCACTCCACTTCACTCCATTCCATTGCACTCCCTTGCATTTCACTCCACTCCACTCCATTCCATTCCACTCTGCTCAATTCCATTCCACTCCACTCCACTCAATTCCATTCCATTCCAATCCATTCCAGTCTTTTCCATTTCACTCTACTCCATTCCATTCTAATCCAGTTGGCTCCATTCCATTCTATTCTACTCCCTTCCTTCCCACTCCACTCCACTCCTCTCTACTCCACTTCAATCCTTTCCATTCCACTCCACCCCATTCCATTCCATTCCTTTCTTTGCACAGGATCTCATTCTGGCACAAAGGCAGCAGTGCAGTAGCACAATCTCATCCCACATTTCTTTTCACCATTCCATTGCAATCCATTCCATCCCATTCCATTCCATTCTATTTCACTCCACTCCATTAAATTCCACTCCATTCCATTCCGTTCCAATCCATTGAATTCCATTCCACTCCATTCCATTCCATTCCTCTCCACTCCATTACTTTCCACTCCATTCCATTCTACTGCACTCCTTTCCATTCCACTCCACTCCACTCCACTCCATTCCACTCTACTCCACTCAATTCCATTCGACTCCATTCCATTCCATTCCATTCCACGCCACTCTATTCCACTCCACTCCCCTCCATTCCATTCAACTCCACTTCACTCCACTCCATTCTACACCTTTCCATTCCACTCCACTCCCGTCCATTTCATTCCACTGCAGTCCAAACCATGCAACTCCACTCCTTTGCAATCCACTCCACTCCTCTCCAATTCATTCCATTCCACTCCATTGCGTTCCATTCCTTTCTTTGGACAGGATCTCATTCTGTAACCAATCCTGGTGTGCAGTGGCACAATCTCAGCTTACATTTCATTTCACCATTCCATTCCATTCCATTCTATTCGATTCCATTCCACTGCAAACCACTCCAATCCACTCAATTCCAATCCACTCCACACTCATCCATTCCATGCCATTCCATTTTAATCCCTTCCATTCGACTCCTTTCTTTCAACAGGATCTTCCTCTGTCACAAAGGCTGAAAAAGCAGTGTCAAAATCTCAGCACACATTTCTTCATTCCATTCCATTCCATTCCATTCCATTCCATTCTAATCCACTACACTCAACCCAACTCCACACCATTCCATTCCACTCGACTCCATTCCACTCCACTTCACTATATTCCTTTCCATTCCATTCCACTCCACTCCACTTCACTTCATTCCATTCCACTCCACTCCTTTCCATTCCACTCCACTCCGTTCAATTCCACTCCACTCCACTCCATTCAATTCCTTTCAACTCCACTGCATTCTATTCCATTCCACTCCACTCCACTCCACTCCATTCCCTTCCACTCCACTCCGTTCCATTCCACTCCACTCCACTCCATTCCATTCCTTTCAACTCCACTGCATTCCATTGCACTCCACTCCTCTCCATTCCATTCCATTCCAGTCCATTCCACTCCATTCCATTCCACTACACTGCATTCCATTCCACTCCACTCCACTCCTTTCCATAAAGCCCCATTCCATTCCATTACAATCCACTCCATTCCATTCCTTTCCACTGCATTCAATTCCATTCCCTCCACTCCATTCCATTCCATTCCATTGCAGTCTATTCCACTCCATTACATTCCACTCCATTCCACTCCTTTCCATTCCATTCCACTCAACTCCAGCCCACTCCACTCCATTCCACTTCAGCCCAATCCACTCTCTCCACTTCACTCCATTCCATTCCACTCCACTGCATTTCACTCCACTCCATTGCATTACATTCCACTAAACTCCATTCCATTCCACTCCACTCAATTCCATTCCACTCCACTCCATTCCATTCAACTCCACTCCACTCCATTCCATTCCATACCAATCCATTCCACTCCTTTCCATTCTACTCCACACCTTCCACTCCACTCCATTCCATTCCATTCCACTCCACTCCACTCGACTCCATTCCACTCAACTTCATTCCTCTCCATTCCATTCCACTCCATTCTATTCCACTCCACTCAACTCCACTCCACTCCTTTTCAATCCACTCCATTCCACTCCACTCCACTCCATTCCAATCCCCTCCACTCCGCTTAATTGCATTCCACTCCATTCCATTCCATTCCATTCCACTCCTCACCATTTCATTCCACTCCACTAAATTTCACTCCTTTCCATTCCAATCTGCTCCATTCCATTCCACTCCATTCCATTCCACTCCACTCCACTCCATTCCACTCCACTCCATTCCACTGCACCACAATCCACTCCACTCCACTCCATTCCAATCCATTCCACTCTACTCCATTTCATTCCATTCCACTCCATTCCATTACATTCCTTTCTTTCCACAGGACCTCAGTCTGTCACAAAAGATGGAGTGCAGTGTCACAGTCTCAGCCCACGTTTGTATTCACCATTCTATTGCAATCCATTCCATCCCATTCCATTCCATTCTATTTCTCTCCACTCCATTCCCTTCAAGTTCATTCCATTCCATTCCATTCCATTGAATTCCACTGCACTCCATTGAATTCCACTCCACTCCACTCCATTCCATTCCATTCCAGTCTATTCCACTCCATTCCATTCCACTGCACTCCATTCGATTCCACTCCATTCCACTCCAGTCCAAACCACTCCACTCCACTTCACTCCTTTCCATTCCACTCCATGGCATTCCAATCCATTCCACTCTACTCCATTCCATTCCACTCCACTCCACTCCATTCCATGCAATTCTGCTCCTCTCCACTCCATTCCATTCCATTCCTGTCCAGTCCATTCCACTCCATTCCATTCCACTGCACTCCATTCGATTCCACTCCATTCCACTCCAGTCCAATCCACTCCACTCCACTTCACTCCTTTCCATTCCACTCCATGGAATTCCAATCCATTCCACTCCACTCCATTCCATTCCACTCCACTCCATTCCATTTCAATCCAATCCATTCCACTCCTTTCCACTCCATTCCTTTCCATTCCACTCCACTCCTCTCCATTCCTTTCCACTCCATTCGATTCCACTCCATTCCATTACACTCAACTCAAATCCACTACACTCCACTCCACTCGTCTCCAATCCTTTCCAGTCCACTCCATTCCACTGCACTCCACTACATGGCAATCCACTCCACTCCACACAATTCCATTCACCTCCAATGCATTCCATTCCATTCCATTCCGTTCCACTCCTCTCCATTTCATTCCACTACACTCCATTCTGCTCCATTCCATTCCAATCTGCTCCATTCCCTTCCACTCCGCTCCATTCCATTCCACTCCACTCCACTCCTTTCCATTCCAATACATTCCACTCCACTCCTTTTCACTCCAATCCACTCCACTCCACTCCATTCCACTGCACTCCACTCCAGTCCACTCCACTCCACTCCATTCCTTTCCATTCCACTGCATTACATTCCATTCCTCTCTTTCCACAAGATCTCACTCTGTAAGAATTTCTGAGGTGCAGTGGCACAATCTCAGCCCACATTTCTTTTCCCCATTCCGTTGCATTCCGTTCCATCCCATTCCATTACATTCTATTTCACTCCACTCCACTCCACTCCACTCCTTTCCAGTCCAAATCGACTCCATTCCACTCCACTCCACTCCACTCTATTCCATTCCATTCCATTCCACACCATTGCATTCCATTCCTTTCTTTCGACAGGTTATCACTGTGAAACTCAGACTGGAGTGCAGTGGTCCAATTTCAGGTCACGTTACATGTCAACTTTTCATTGCATTGCATTCTGTTCCATTGCATTCCATTGCATTCCATTCCATTCCATGCCATTACTTTCCATTCCAATCCATTCCATTCCATTCCTCTCCGTTTCACTCCACTCCACTTCACTCCACTACATTCTATTAAATTCGATTCTATTCCACTCCAGTCCACTTCTCTCCACTCCACTGCACTCAACTCCACTCCATTCCACTCCATCCCATTCCATTCCACTCCATTCCACTGCACTCGACTCCACTCCATTCCACTGCACTCGGCTCCACCCCACTCCACTCCAATTCACTCGATTCCATTCCTTCCCATTCCATTCCTCTCTATTCTACTCCACTCCACTTCTCTCCACTCCACTCCAGTCCACTCTATTCTATTCCATTCCTTTCCACTTCATTCCATTCCATTCCTTTCTTTCGAGAGTATCTCACTCTCTCATCAAGCTTGTAGCACAGTGGCACAATCTCAGCTCACATTCCATTCTGTTCCATTCTGTACCGTTCCATTCCATTCCATTCCACTTCTCTCTAATCTGCTCCATTACATTCCAATCCATTCCATCCCATTCCAATCCATTCCGTTCCATTCCACTCGATTCCACTCTGATCCCCTCTAATACATTCCATTCCATTCTACTCCATTTCTTTCCCTTCCACACCTTTCTTTCAAGAGGTCACCCTCTGTCATACAAGCTGTAGAGCAGTGGCACAATCTCAGCACATGATTCTTCATTCCGTTCCGTTATGTTGCATTCTATTCCATTCCATTCCGTTCCGTTCCACTCCACTCCACTACATTCCATTACATCCGATTCCATTCTTCTCTATTCCACTCCTCTCCACTCCACTGTACTCTACTCCACTCCCTTCCATTCTATCCCCTTCCATTCCACTCCATTCTTCCGCACTCCACTCCAACCCACTCCACTCCACTTCATTCCACTCCATTCCATCCCTCTGCTTTCCACTCCAATCCACTTCACTCCACTCCAGTCCAGCCCACTCCATTCCATTCCATTCCAATCCACAGAATTTCATTCCATTCCTTACATTCGAGAAAATCTCACTTTTTAACCCAGTCTGGAGTTCAGTGGCACAATCTCAGCTCACATTTCTTTATTCCATTCAATTCAATTCCATTCCATTCCTTTTCATTCCATTCCATTGCATTCCATTCCATTGCATTCCATTGCATTGCAATCCATTCCATTCCATTCCAATCCATTGCATTCCATTCCACCCCTTTCCATTACATTCCACTCGATTCCACTTCATTCCAATCCACTCCACTCATTTCCACTCCACTCCATTCCTCTCCACTCCACTCCAATGCACTCCACTCCTTTCCACTCCACTCTAATCCATTCCACTCCACTCCACTCCTTTCCACTCTACTCCATTCTATTCCACTCCACTTCATTCCATTCCACTCCACTCCATTCCATTCTACTCCATTCCATTAAACTCCATTCCACTCCATTCCATTCCACTCCCCTCCACTCCATTCCATTCCACTCCACTCCACTCCATTCCATTCCATTCCATTCCACTCCACTCCTTTCCATTCCACTCCTCTCCACTCCATTCAATTCCATTCCAGTCCATTACACTCCATTCCATTCCACTGCACTCCATTCGATTCCACTCCATTCCACTCTGGTCCAATCCTCTCCACTCCACTTCACTCCATTCCATTCCTCTCCACGGCATTCAAATCCACTCCACTCCATTCCATTCCACTCCACTCCATTCCATTTCAATCCAATCCATTCCATTCCATTCCCTTCCACTCCACTCCATTTCATTCCGCTTCTTTCCACTGCATTCCATTTCATTCCACTCCACTCCCCTCCATTCCATTCCACTCCATTCCATTCCACTCCACTCAACTCCACTCCACTCAACTCCACTCCACTCCTCTCCAATGCTTTCCAGTCCACTGCATTCCACTGCACTCCACTACACGACACTCCACTCCACTCCACTCAATTCCATTCCCCTCCACTGCATTCCATTCCATTCCATTCCATTTCACTTCTCTCCATTTCATTCCACTCTACTCCATTCCATTCCATTACATTCCAATGCGCTCCATTCCCTTCCACTCGACTCCATTCCATTCCCCTCCACTCCAATACTCTCCATTCCAATACATTCCACTCCACTCCACTCCACTCCATTCCACTGCACTCCACTCCAGTCCACTCCACTCCATTCCGTTCCATTCCACTCCGTTCCATTCCATTCCTTTCTTTCCACAGGATCTGACTCTGTCACAAATTCTGGAGTGCAGTGGCCCAATCTCAGGCCACATTTCTTTTCCCCATTCCATTGAATTCCATTCCATCCCATTCCATTCCATTCTATTTCACTCCCCTCCACTCCACTCCATTCTATTCCACTCCATTCCAATCGATTCGACTTCATTCCACTCCACTCCTCTCTAATCCACTCCACTCCACTCCACTCCACTCCACTCCATTCCATTCCATTCCATTCCATTCTATTCCATTTAACTCCATTGTATTCCATTTCTTTCTTTCGATAGGTTATCACTGTGAAACTCAGGCTGGAGTGTAGTGGCCCAATTTGAGGTCACATTACATCTCAACTTTTCATTGCATTGCATTCTGTTCCATTTCATTCCATTGCATTCCATTCCATTCCATTCCATGCCATTCCTTTCTATTCCAATCCATTCCATTCCATTCCACTCCGTTCAACTCCACTCCACTCCACTACATTCCACTAAATCCGATTCTCTTCCACTCCATTCCACTCCTTTCCACTCCACTGCACTCAATTCCACTCCATTCCACTCCATCCCATTCCATTCCACTCCATTCCAATGCACTTGACTTCACCCCACTCCACTCCACTTCATTCAATTCCATTCCTTCCCTTTGCATTCCTCTCTATTCCACTCCACTCCACTGCACTCCACTCCAGTCAACTCCATTCTATTCCATTCCTTTCCACTTCATTCCATTCCATGCCTTTCTTTCGAGAGTATCTCACTCTGTCACCAAGCCTGTAGTGCAGTGGCGCAATCTCAGCTCACATTCCATTCCGTTCCATTCTGTTCCATTCCATTCCATTCCATTCTGCTTCTCTCTAGTCTGCTACATTCCATTCCAATCCATTCCATTCCATTCCATTCCATCCCACACCATTCCATTCCATCCCATCCCATTCCATTCCATCCCATCCCATTCCATTCCATCCCATTCCATTCCATTCCGTTCCATTCCAATGGATTCCACTCTGATCCCCTCTAATACATTCCTTTCCATTCCATTCCATTCCATTCCCATCCACTCCTTTCTTTCAACAGGTCACCCCATGTCATACAAGCTGTAGCACAGTGGCACAATCTCAGCACATATTTCTCCATTCTGTTTCGTTATGTTGCATTCTATTCCATTCCGTTCCATTCTGTTCCACTGCACTCCACTGCACTACATTCCATTACATCCGATTCCATTCTCCATTCCACTCCTCTCCACTCCACTGCACTCTACTGCACTCCGTTCCACTCCAACCCCTTCCATTTCACTCCATTCTTCCTCACTCCACTCTACCCCACTCCACTCCACTTCATTCCACTCCATTCCATCTGATTCCATTCCTCTCCTTTCCACTCCAACCCACTTCACTCCACTCCACTCCAGTCCACTCCATTCCATTCCATTCCATTCCACTCCACTGAATTTCATTCCATTCCTTACATTCGGGAACATCTCACTCTGTAATCAAGCCTGGAGTTCAGTTTTACAATCTCAGCTCACATTTCGTTATTCCATTCAATTCCATTCCATTCCATTCCTTTTCATTCCATTCCATTGCATTCCATTGCATTCCATTTCATTCAATTCCATTCCATTGCATTGCATTCCATTCCATTCCATTCCACTCCATACCATTCCATTCCATTCCAATCCATTGCATTCCATTCCACTCCTTTCCGTTAATATCCACTCCACTCCACTCCATTCCAATCCACTCCATTCCTATCTACTCCACTCCATTCCTCTTCACTCCACTCCAATCCACTCTACTCCATTCCACTCCACTCTACTCCATTCCACTCCACTCCACTCATTTCCACTCCACTCCATTCCATTCCACTACATTCCATTCCATTCCATTCCACTCCACACCATTCCTTTCCACTCCACTCTATTCAATTCCATTCTATTCCATTCCATTCCATTCCATTCCACTCAATCCCACTCCTCTCCACACCAATCCATTCCATTCCATTCCTTTGCATTCCATTCCACTCCTTTCTTTCCCCAGTATCTCCCTCTGTCACAGGGCTGTAGCGCAGTAGCACAATAACAACACACATTTCTCCATTCCATTCCATTCCGTTCTGTTCCTTTCTCTTCTGTTCCATTCCACTCCATTCCACTCCACTCTACTCCACTGCACTATATTCCATTACATTCGATTCCTTTCCACTACATTCCCCTCACCTCCACTCCACTGTACTCCACTCCACTCCATTCCATTCCACTCCATTCCATTCCATTCCATGCCATTCCATTCCTCTCCATTCCATTCCACTCAATTCCATTCCATTCCATCCCATTATACTCATCTCCATTCCATTCCACTCCACTCCAATCCATTCTGCTCCACTCCATTCCATTCCACTCCACTCCATTCCTTTCCCCTCCACTCCATTCCACTCCATTCCACACCACTCCACTCCAATCCACTCCACTCCTTCCCATTCCACTCAAGTCCACTCCATTCCACTCCACTCCATTCCGTTCCACTCCACTCCATTCCATTCCACTCCACTCCATTCCACTCCACTCCATTCCATTGCACTCAACTCCACTCCATTCCACTCCACTCCATTTGATGCTACTCCATTCCATTGCATTCCACTCCATTCCAGTTCATTACTTTCTTTCCACAGGATCCCACTGTGTCACAAATGCTTGAGTGCAGTGATACAGTCTCAGCTCACATTTCTTTTCACCATTCCATTGCATTCCATTCAATCCCATTCCATTCCATTCTATTTCACTCCACTACACTCCACTCCATTCCATTCCACTCCATCCCATTCCATTCGACTCCATTGTACTTTATTCCAATTCACTCCAATCCTATCCACTCCAATTCATTCCATTCCATTCCTATCCATTCCACTCCATTCCATTCCACTCTATTGCATTCCATTCCACTCCATTCCATTCCACACTATTCCACTCCGTTCCATTGCATTCCACTCTATTCCACTCCGTTCCATTCCATTCTACTGAACTCTACTCCAATCCACTCCACTCCACACCATTCCATTGCACTGCGTTCCATTCCTCTCAACCCCACTCAACTTCACTCCATTCCACTCCACTCCATTCCATTCCACTAGATTCCATTCCATTCCTTTCCACACCACTCCATTCCACTGAACTCCATTCCAATCCATTTCACTGCACTCCACTCCATTCCAGTCCACTCCACTCCTTTCTATTCCATCTGATTCCATTCCATTTCACTCCACTGTTTTCCACTCCACTCCACTCAATTTTACTCCACTCCACTCCACTCCTCTCCACTTCATTCCATTCCATTGCACTCAACTCCACTCCATTCCACTCCACTTCATTTGATTCTACTCCATTTCATTGCATTCCTCTCTATTGCAGTTCACTACTTTCTTTCCACAGGATCTCACTCTGTCACAAATGCTGGAATGCAATGAAACCGTCTCAGCTCTCATTTCTTTTCACCATTCCATTGCATTCCATTCCATACCATTGTATTCCATTCTATTGCACTCCACTACACTCCACTCCATTCCATTCCACTCCATCCCATTCCATTCGACTCCATTCCAGTTCACTCCAATTCACTCCACTCCAATCCACCCCAATTCATTCCATTCTATTCCTATCCATTTCACTCCATTCCATTCCACTGTACTGCATTACATTCCACTTCATTCCATTCCAATCTATTCCACTCAGTTCCATTCCATTCCACTCTGTTATATTCCATTCCACTGCACTCCACCCCAATCCACTCCACTCCACTTCATTCCACTCCATTCCATTGCACTCCATTCCATTCCACTCCACCCCATTCAACTCCACTCCATTCCACTGCACTTCATTCCATTCCACTAGACTCCATTCCATTCCTTTCCACTCCACTCCATTCCATTGAACTCCATTCCAATCCATTTCAGTCTTCTCCACTCCATTCCAGTCCACTCCACTCCTTTCCATTCCATCTCATTCCGTTCCATTTCACTCCACTCTTTTCCACTCCACGCCAATCAATTGACACTACTCCACTCCACTCCATTTCCCTCCACTCCACTCCATTCCACTCCACCCCACTACCCTCCACTCCATTCCATTCCATTCCACTCCACTTCATTCTTTTCCACTCCAGTCAATTTCATTCCACTCCACTCCACTCCACTCCATTCCACTCCATTCCATTGCACTCCACTCCTGTCCATTCCGTTCCACTCCACTCCATTCTATTCCACTCCACTCTTTTCCACTCCACTCCACTCCACTCCATTTCAAAACATTCCACTACATTCCATTCCATTCCTTACTTTTTACAGGATCTCCCTCTTTCACCCAGGATTGTGTGAAGTGGCAGAATCTCAGGTCACATTTCTTTTCACCATTCCATTCTATTCCATTCCTTTCCATTCCATTCCATTCCATTCCATTTTATTCCATTGCACTCCTCTCCACTCCACTCCACTCCTATCCATTTTTTGCCATGCTTTTCCAATCACTTCTATTCCACTCCTTTCTTTCAACAGGATCTCCATCTGTCACACAAGCTACAGTGCAGTGGAAAAATCTGAGCACCCATTTCTTCATTCCATTCCATTCAATTCCATTTCACTCCACTCCACTCCACTCCAATCCATTCCACTCAATTCCACTCCACTCTATTCCATTCCACTCCACTCTTTTCCACTCCACTCCACTTCATTTCTTTCTGCTTCAATAAATTCCAGTTCACTCCACTCCACTGCATTCCGTTCCACTCCATTCCATTCCAATCCATTCCACACCACTCCATTCCATTCCTTTCCACTCTACTCCATTCCCTCCCACTCCACTCCATTCCATTCTACTGCAGTCCATTTCACTCCAATCCATTCCTCTCCACTCCATTCCATTCCACTTCATTCGACTACATTCCATTCCACTCCACTCAAATCCATTCCACTCCACTCCATTCCAATGAACTCCATTCCACTATATTCCGTTCCATTCCACTCCACTCCATTCCACTAAAATCCACTCCATTCCATTCTGCTCCATTCCATACCATTCTATTCCACACCACTCCATTCCATTCCTTTCCACTCCACTGCACTCCACTCCACCCCTCTCCAACCCATTCCTTTCCTTTCCAGCCCAATCCATTCCTTTCCACTCCACTCCATTCCCTTCCAGTCCACTCCTATCCATTCCATGCCATACCATTCCATTTCACTCCTCTCCACTCCACTCCACTACACTCCATTCCATTCCACTCCACTCGATTCCACTCCACTTCTCTCTACTCCACTCCACTCCACTCCTCTCCACTCCACTCCATTCCACTCCATTCCATTCCACTCCACTCTAGTGCATTCCATTCCACTCCACTCTATTCCATTCCCTTCCTCTCCATTCCACTCGACTGCACTCCATTCCATTTCATCCCACTCCACTCCATTTCCTTCCACTCCACTCCACTCCATTCAATTCTGCTCTCTTCCGTTACATTCCATTCCACACCACTCCATTCCATTCCTTTCCTCTCCACTCCATTTCATTGAAGTTAACTCCATTCCATTCCACTCCACTACATTCCATTCCATTCTATTCCAGTCAATTGCACTACACTCCATCCCACTCCACTCCATTCCATTCCAATCCTTTCCACTCCATTACATTCCACTCCAATCCATTCCATTCCACTCCACTCCACTCCATAGATCTCCACTCCATTCCATTGCACTCCATTCCATTTAACTCCACTCCCCTCCATTACACTCCACTCCATTCCATTCCACTCCAACCCATTCCAATCCACTCCGCTCCCGTCCATACCTCTCCACTCCATTCCATTCCACTCCAACCCATTCCATTCTA